>NC_044985.1:41530361-41830361 GCF_008728515.1 Papio anubis | reverse complement strand
CAATCTGTGTACCTTCCCTCTCTCCTACCATTCTCCACCACTGCCTCTCCCCTCCTGATCTCTTCCCTCTTCCTCCAGTTCTCCCTGAGTGCTCCTCCTGCCTGTGGCCTTGGATTTGCATTGATCAGAATGCTCTTCCCCCAGATAGCCATGTGGCACATTCTCCTCCCATCCTTCCCTGACCGTGCTATTTAAAATTATGACTGATGGACTATTTTAGGAATTTTTTTTTTGTATCTTGTCTCGATAAATTCAGTTGTAATAGAAACTACCAACCACTACCAGGATGAAGGAAACCGAACTTGCTGTCGAGTCCTGAACATGTCGCCAACTAGCTGTTGACCTTGGGCAACTTGATTTTGACCTTTGAGGTTTAGTTTCCTTATTTGCATAATAGGAATAACATCCTGGCCACTCACAAGATATTATGAGATAATGTATATTATATACAATTACAAGTCATGCATTCAGCCCAAGGTAGTATATAGCTGGACCCCTTTTTCTTCTCCTAAAGTGTAAAAGTAGCTGCATGAAAGAGGAGAATTTGAGCCTAAGCATTCATGAAAAGCTTACCTTTTAGACCACAGAGTCCACACATGGCTGCAAACACTGTAGATTCCATTTCAATATTCCTGACGCCAGCTTTATATGCTCTCTTCAAGTAATCTAACTTTTTTTCTCTGGAAAAGGAGCACAGTGCTCCATCTAGTCGGCCTTGGCCTGAAAGAGAGGGGAGAACATTTAGAGACTTGATGTCCCACCCCACTGTCAGTGGCGTCACAAGAGGCTTGCTGTTGGCTGGAGCCCTCCGCAGCTGTCTCTAACTCTGCAGTGTGCTTCCCATGTAGGATAAACTGAGCTGTGTGACTCTTCCTACCGGAGAACCATGGAACGAGGCTGTCCCTGGCTCAGGAGTCTCATACGTAGAAAGGAGCGTCCATGGCCGAGGGCCTCAATTCTGGCGTCAGTCACTGCTGAGTGGCTACGGTAGCCAGCACTGTGCCCAGGCAAATCAGGAAGTGGCGGGTTGCTGTGAGAGCTGCCCTTTGAGGAAAATCTCAGGTTGCTCGAATGACTGGGGAATGGCCCAGGGACGGGTGCTGGGAGAAAAAAAGAGGCTTCCAGACACTAAGCTACTTGAGGATCAGGACAGTGTTTGCACATTGCGCCTCTCCTTATGCCCTTTGCGACACTGTCCGCCTTCCCCCTTTCCGCACACCTCTCAGGCTGCATGCCACCCCTTGTGATCATGTTTTCCTTTCCAGGCTGCTCCCAGTGTTCATTCGTCACTGAATTTCACCTGTATCCTCCCGTGCAGGCAGAAGCAAGAAAAGGAAAGTCTGATGTCATTACTCCTCCTGTACGCTGTGCACACCCAGAAATAGACCTTCTAATGCCTCCCCACTCCTGAAAAGGCCTGGATTCAAGCAAATGGCCTAATAGCATGCGGTTGCCATCCATTATTTTCACAATCCCCTTTTTGGTACTCTTTCCTCTCTTTTTCTCCCTTTCCTCTAACTCTTTCATACTACTTTCACACCAGCAGTCTGCTTCCCCTTGTTCCTTCTCTTCTCATTAGAGCTGCCTGCCGACACCTCTGACAGAGTGCGATTTAAGCTGATTCAAACAAGACCTCGCAGAAGCCACGCAGGTAATGCCGACGCAAGTGTCTGGTCGGAGGGGAGCAGCCTCACCCCCGCCTCAGCAAACGTAGCCCCAGATGTGGGTCAGGGCTTACCAAGGCTGCCATGCATATATTCTACATTTTTAAATGTTAGTTCTTTCAAAAAGCCAGAAATGTGGATGTTCATATAACATCTCCAGATATTGTAAATGTTGGCAAAATAATTCACATTTTAAAAAATGCTGTGCAGGCCAAAGGAAACATTGACTTGAACAAGCTGCCATTTGCAAACTCTGCTTAACATATCAGTGAGTGACCCTCGAGATGGAGGGACTGTGAGTCAGTGGGCTTGAACAGAAGGTCTCAGCCCTTTCAGACCCCAACAGCCCTGCTATTTTACAAGTATGTGGTAAAACCACCTTTACTAACTGGAAGTAAAATGTATAGATAATATGGCCTGTCTCCAAACATAATTTCTCAAAATTCAATATCGTATTTTAAGTTTGATCCAAAGGGAAAATAAAAATAATTTATAATGAAATAGTATGGCTTTTGAAAAGAATATAACTATACTGCCAGATTTTCAGAATGCCCTTCAAGGCACGGTACCAACTCTATGTAGATTCTTTCTTCTGGGACGAGAAAAGTCGGGGGTCTGTCTTTGAAGGTTTCTTCCCCTGGGCCTTTCATCTCTAGTAGCAAGCCCGCTACATAGCAGTCACCTTCCATTTGTCTCTAAACTTGGTCTGGGGACCCCTTACTCATGGCTGAGAGACAAAACCCCACTCAGATCCCACCATCCAGTGGGATTTATACCTCCTCCCCAAGCATTTCTCCCCATTTTCTGGCCCACTCTTTCCTGGGGACAGAATCCCTTTTAAGGTACAGACGAATGGCAGAAACACAGAATCAGTATACTTCCCTTCTCTTAGAGCTGCTAATCTAAGTTAAAGGCATAACAGAGATAAGATTTTGTGAACATCACTAATTACATTTTAGTGTTCAATTTGTTCTTGGAGGATTAAATTCACCCTCAATATAAATTCATTCTGGGTGTTTCTCTGCTGCTCGTTATGTCCTTGTGTCTTTATGCTTTAGTAAGTAAAAAAAGGCTGTTTCAGTTCCTTTTTAATCCACAAATATTAATTTTCTAAAGGAGAGCTTTTAATATAAATTATGGGTTTGAATAACAAAGAGTTGCTGGCATTTTTCTGTTGCCTTCCCAGTTTATAAACTGTTCTCACCTTCATAAAAATCATAGGTACACATTGTATGTCCAATGAAGGTTGGGAAGTTAGGGATTTCTTTGCTACAGTTGAACAGTTCTTCAGATAGTTCCTTGTCAAGTTCAGTACTTCGGGTGACGATGTTGTCCAAAATGACCTGTTCAAACCGGGGCTTAAAGAAGGAGTCTACAGCTATATCCGTTATTACAACAGTCCCTGGTGCAATCCCTGCAATGTGATAATAAATGATTACAGAAGAATATCATTTAGAGTTTACTTTTGACACATAGCATATGTAACCAATTCTGCGAACATTAATGCTAGCTGCTAATGAGTCTCCCTGTTTTCAACTTTAAAATTTTTTTCTTTTCCCAATGCAATTAAGTAACATTCAGAAGAGGCATTTACATTTGTTGTCTTTCCAAATGCACATTTACAATGTGATGGGGTTTAGATTTCAAGACAAACATGACTCTTGGACATGCAAATTAGTGCCAGCCTTTGGGCTCAAATCTGAATAAATTAGGTCAGGAAAAAAATAAATAAGCCTGCCAGCAAGTAGCTTTCATAAAGTGATGTGACTTCTTAATATTTAATCTTCTCGTGACTTCTTGATTACTGTAATTTCTTTGCATCTCTATCCTCTTTTTCTTCTGATTCTTGTCACATTTGTTCCCTCCCCGACTCCATGTAAATCAGGCCTCTTGGCTGACCTTCCATGGCTACAAAGTCTGGGGTGCTCAAGGGACTTGGGCTTACTTAAGAAACTGTTTTCTGCCAACTGTTAGTCTCCCTGCCTGGCATGCCCTCTCATCCTCCCCCCACCTTTTCATCACACACCAAGTCACTCTTCAGGTGTCAGCTTAATTTACTTCCTGAAAAAGGTCTGAATCCACAGAAGGGAAGCAAACAAATGAAAAAATTAAAAGGCAACACAGACAGGTTACACTAAATTTCCCCAGGCCCAGTTTTGACCCAGCTTCTGACCCAGTCTCATTTCTATTTAGAGCCTGAATAAGAAGATCTATCTTCATAGATGCCCTAGACTCTCTCTGTCCTAACAGTTTTTATAATTACCCATTTGTTTATCTTTTTCTCTGATAGAACGTAAACTCTATAAAGACAAGAACTGTGTCTGTTCACTGCTCTCTCCTGGTCTAGCTCTGTGCCTGCCACATTATAGGTACTCAATAACAATTTGTCGAATGAGTGAATGTTTTCACAAAGATGCCATAGATTATAGCTCTGCAAGCCTATGGTTCATAAACCAAATCCTGTCTTTGTAAATAAAGTTTTATTATCACACAGCCACACCCATTTATTTACATATTGTCTATAGCTGCTTTCAAGCTCTAGTGGCAGAGTTGAGAAGTTGCAATAGAAATCACACAGTCAGCAAATCCTAAAATATTTACTATCTTGTCCTTTACAGAAAAAGCTTGACAATCCGTGCTATAGAGTATAGCCTTATCCTTCAGGGTGGCATAAATTTTGATATTGATCAAAGTAGACTTAATTACAAAATGTTTTAGAGGATCCAACTACAGACCCAAGGTGGCCACTGATAATAGGTCCTTGTTGGGTGAAATACTTTTTATTTTTTTATTTTATTTTTATTTTTATTTTTTTGAGATGGGGTCTTGCTCTGTCACCCAGGCTGTAATGTAGTGGGGTGATCTCAGCTCACTACAGTCTCCGCCTCTCGGGTTCAAGCAATCCTCTTGCCTCAGCCTCCAGAGTAGCTAGGACTACAGGCACACACCACCACACCTAACTAATTTTTTATATTTTTAGTAGAGATTTCACCATGTTGGCCAGGCTGCTGTCAAACTCCTGGCCTCAAGTGATCCACTGCCTCGGCCTCCCAAAGTGCTGGGATTATAGGTGTGAGTCATCGTGCCCTGCCAGATACTTTTTAAACAATCCAAGTAAGTGGCTCCTTGAATTGTTCACAATGTCCTAAGAAAGTGATTGAGAGGGAAGTTGAAAGCGTATACATAAAAATAATGTTATTTATATGCCATCCTGATATTTAAATGTTTGTGTATTATGTCATGGTTAAGGTTTCTCAAAGGTCAACGTACTATTTAACTGAGTACTTTATGCTTATCAAGGTGTGTTGGCTCATGTAGGAAGGGATCATGTGAGCAACATAATACTGTGTACATCTTTCATCTCCAAATGCAAAACTGCTTAAAACAAAATAAGCAAATACAACTTTTTGATAAGCTAAGGGTTCTTAATAAGGATAAAACTTCAAAATGAAGGTGTCTATACCAGCACAGTGGGTTAATTTGCCACCATCCATGGGCCTTCATTGTGTGCTGTATGTATCATGTTGCCATGAAATAAAAGACCATTATCAAGAGCTGGATGGTCATTGGAGCACCTTGCCCATGCTGGTGTTCATTAATATCAAGTGGTAACCGTAGCAGTCAGGACTTTACAATGCATGAATGTGGGCTCTGAAGGCAGATCCTTGTAACCCACAACCCAAGAATTATGAGCAACTTTAATAGCTATGTTATCTGAAATTCATGCCCAAATGAGTAGTTCCCTACTACTGATTATTTGGGGTATTGGATAAACTACAATCTAGAAGGATGCCTGATCTAACACTTATTGCTAACACTCTACTTCTCTCTCTGGATGGATATCCACAAAGGTCTTACTTTCTCCCAGATGTAAGGGCCTTGGCTGGACTTGATTCCTGGACCACGGCTGTGGAAAGGCCACCATCTTTTCCAGCGTGTATGGTTTCTAGTGACGCATGGCTCAGCCATGGTGGCTTTGTGATGTTGAACACAACACTTCTCCAGCTATTTGTGTGAGGATTTCTGACATCCCTTTTTGCTCCTTAAATGTCTAATTCTACAACCATTTCTATTCCCAAATCTCAGCCCTTTTTATAATGCCCATTCAGTTCTATCGCCCTGTCAACCAAACTTCTCCATTTACCATGTGCAGTCTGTATTTGCATTTTGGTGACATGGTAAAATCATACCCTGACAAGATGTGCTCCTTAAGAAAAAGCTGAAGAAGAAGACGTTTCCTCAAAACTTCATCACAACACATTCTGGAAGCAAAAACAAGGCCTCTTTACAGCTGCCTGAGAAGCCAAAGAAGAAGGAAGGTCAGGAGGCTCTGTGAAAACTTTAGGAAGCATCACTTAAGCCTTCCCTGAAAGCCTGGCCTGGGTTCTTTCTGGTGTACTGATGAGGAAAAGATACAGCCAGTAGAGGTGATGTAGTAACTGATGTGGGCAAAAAGCAATGTTTTTCTAAGAGCTTTGCAGTTTGCTCACTTAGCTGATGAAACTGGGAAATTTTTGTGATTTTTTTTTTTTACTTGAACACACTTATTTCTGTTACTTTAAAAAATTCCTGGCTGGGCGCGGTGGCTCACGCCAGTAATCCCAGCACTTTGGGAGGCCAAGGGGGGCAGATCACGAGGTCAGGAGATCGAGACCATCCTGGCTAACACAGTGAAACCCTGTCTCTACTAAAAATACAAAAAATTAGCCGGGCATGGTGGCGGGTGCCTGTAGTCCCAGCTACTCAGGAGGCTGAGGCAGGAGAATGGCCTGAACCCAGGAGGCGGAGCTTGCAGTGAGCCGAGATTGCACCACTGCACTCTAGCCTGGGCGGCAGAGCAAGACTCTGTCTCAAAAACAAAAACAACAACAAAAAAATTCCTAAGACTTGAAATTTACCCCTACCCTCAAAACACATCTTCTAGCAACTTTTCTACTCTTCCCTTTATAAACACCTAAGACCATCCTGCAATAGGCAGTGAGATCTCTCCCTGTGGGTTTCAATAAAGAAAAAAGGAAGAAAAGAAAAACGCAATGTGGGCAGATTTCCTTGAATTTCCTCAAGTCCAGCCTTCTGACACATTTTAGCCCATCTGGGCTTCTGCTGGGCTCTGAATAGGATGGTATATTTTGGCAGCTACCACGTGTGTAAGGATCACTCAATTCTAATAGAAATCAATCCGTCTCACCTATTCCCCCTGATGTGCCAATTCTAATAATGGTGACATCGCAGCACCGTGCATGGTGGAGTAATGTGATGAGTTCATGAAGCATAATAGAAATGGAGGGGATGACCATGACGTGCTGTTGAAAGAAAGAGAAAGTCTTCATACATCTTGCAAAGTGATACATGAACAGGACATATCTTCTTCCTTCATTACAAGTTAACAGGCCTCAGATAAATTTACATAATCATTAAGACTTTGCCAATGCTGAGGAAAACGTAAGTCCTCCCTAACTGGCGCCTACATGACATGCTGACAGATGTGTCCATCTGTGAAGATCAGAGGGAGGCGTCTTGCTGCCAGTTCTGTTGACTTCAGCCCTCATCAGCAAGAGCAGAACGTGGGGATGGTATGGTATACAGGTGTGTCAGGGCAGAGCCATTTCCCATCTTCCCACTGGGCTCTTCATGATGAGCCTTTGAAAAAGAGCTTTTTGCACGATTGACTTGATTTTGAGGAAATATAATTTCGGCCGCCAAATCAAGAGTCCTTTTCAACCATACTAAATGAAATAGTGAATCCATTTCATTTGCTTTTAATTTTGTGTGCTTTGAAAGGTACTAGGGTAGAAACGTGGGCTAGATTCCCCACTTCACAATTTTAAACATATACTGAACATGGAAGTGAGTTTAAATTACTATAGATCATGATCATAACCCTGTTTTATTCAGTATTCAGGACAGTGGAATCAATGTCAACAGGAAAGGGATCAACACAGGCTGGAGGATTTAGCAACTCCTGGTGGCCACATGATGTCCTAATAACCCTCCAGAAAGATCTTCCATTCTGTAATTTTGTAGAAACTGGAACTGAATTTAAAACTGGTAGTAACTTCATTCCTGACATGACAGCAGAGAGTCAAATGTGCTCCTCAATGTGTCCTACTCTTGGATACAAAGACTTTGGAAAACCACTGGCCGTGACCATGATGTTTTCACCTGAACTTCCTCCTTCTATCAAGAATGTTGAGCTATGGAAATTTCGAAACTCTGCGTTCCCCCTTTCTGGTTCCCACTGAATATGCCCTGACTTTCAAATGCTTAGTAAGCATCCTGGAGCCAGGAATCAAACTTGTATTGATTTGTATATCCAAAATTAACAAGTCTGGGACTTTGGAACTGCCTCTGTGACTAATGAATAAACTCTCTCAGTATTATTTTTTCTTACCTAATTTTCTTACTATAATTAAGATGAATTATTATATGATCTCTCAGAGTCCTTTCAGTTCAGACATTTAGTAAGTTAATGATTGTCACTTATTATGTGACGCGTTGATGAAAGGTCAAATGGACTTGTGCTGTCTGTCACACACATGCACCCCATTCAACCGCTACTGGAGAGGAAGAGTTTTCAAAGAAGGAATCACAGTTGTCAGTCCCCTGCCTGCCTAGTAAGGCCCATTTCTAATTGGTAACCTTGGCATGACACATATTTCAGGTCTTTTTCCCGACAGGACAGCAGGATCAGTCTATTGCTGTTTTCATTTCTTCCTCTGAAGTTTTACTGCTTATTTATGGCAGTGCCACATTTTTAAGAAACTTAACATTTTTGTGTTTCTCCATTTACTGTACAAAAAAACAGTTATCGTCTAAAAGTCCAGCAAATGTTGGTAAGAAAAAATTTGCCAAGATCAGTGGATATTCAGCTTCCTTCTAATGTAGATATTCTGTAATCGTTTATTGAATGCACAAGCGAATAATTGAATGGATTCTCCCATTTGAACAGGTTTCAGGCTCTCTTGGCCCAGAGAGGAGATCAATTTAGCTGCCTCATTGTTGTTGCATAATTTTCTCTTCTTTACCCCAGGTTTTCATCAATGCTCGTCCACACTGTAGGGCAATCCATGGATGATGCCTATTCCCTCTGGTAGGAGCCACTTATAGCTCAGTTCCTTAGAATTGCCACCCTGTGCAGGAGATTCTTCCCCTGTCCCCTGGCATGCCTGCCTGTGCCTCTTATGAGGATTGCACTGCCCAGAAATGTGATGGCTTCAGAGTTATTGCTTCGGAATACAGCCCTGTGCAGAGGGATAAACATGGGAAGGCAAATTGGACACCTATGCACATACGCCCTCATCAGTGTGTGCCCAGCTGAGTCCAAGGGGGAAATGGTCTGCATGTTCCCTAAAACTGCAAATCATTCCCCTTTCATTTTGTCTTAGGACACTGTGTGCTTCCGTAACTGTTCACATGTTCTAAATGCAGGACAGTAATTCACAAGAGCTCAGTAGAAATGCATTAGCAGCTTTTCAGCGAGCGTATTATGGTGTTAAACAGCAGCACTTTAGCAGTCCTGAAAATTAGCCTATGTGTACTAAAAGCTCAACATTCCCAAAGCTGGGTAAGGGGTAGAGGAAGGAAAATTGCCGTTGGGTGGGGGGAGTGAGGGGTGTTAACCAGTTACAAAGTAAAGAGAAAGGAGGGGTGCTTTGAGTATTTTCCCCCTAATTTGAATATCTAAGTGGTAACGAATAAACAAAAATGATGCTGCATGCTATGTTCTGCCCTGGAGGCTTTTTCCAATAAGAAACTCATACCTGGACACCTAGCTTAATTGTGTAAGAATGCAAAGCAGGAGGGAAAAAGAACTCCTGCATGTAAAAGTTCCCACTTTTTTGTCTAGCCTGCAATGACTAGCTGAAATGCAACCATGTGCTCACATGATGGTGAGCACAGGCCCGGTTTTGTACATACAATATCTGTCTGTCCCAGCACAGATGTCTTTTATGTCTTCTTCAGCTTCCTCCAACCCAAGCTCCTTGTGCATAAACAGTGCAAATGCTTTCATTCTGTTGGGGCTCCCAACACAGACAAACTGTTAATAAAAATAAACAAGGGCCTGTCATAGTAACTGGGATAAGAACCACGGGTCAGTTTCAACTCTAATTTTTTATTTTACTTTTTAGTTAATTTACTTAAGAGTGTGTGTAGATGTCATGGTTTATGTTCCATGAATTAGCTATTTTGCATCAACCTGTAAATAAGGCAACAGATGCAAAGTTTTATGCACTAAATTAGTAAAAAAAAAAAAAATCACAAATCAAAATAAATGTTCATATTATTCAAGGAGGTGTTTCCTGGTGTTTTTGTTTATAGTGAACACCAACCAGCATGTTAAATTGACATAGACAGCTATTGTTGAGCATTACCATGACATATGCTTAGGATGTAAGTTCTGAGGCCACAGCATGTAAGTGATACAAGAGCAAAAGGAGAACTACCGGTTTTAGGTATGTTTTCTGATTCCGCATCCCCCATCATAAATTTGTATTGTGAAATGGATTATGTGAACTTAAAATTTTAAAGGAATCATTTCAAGACTTTTAAATTTCTTATTCAGAAGAAATTCTCATGGAACAAGCCTTATTATTGTAAATGTGGGATCTTCCTGTGGCATTTCATCAATTCCAGTGATTTATTTTTGTTTTTGCTTTATTCACATTTTCCCTTCTCTGAAATTAGGATAGGTGTTGCAGTCAGGGATGTCTAATAGAAGATGGCAATACAATTGTCTGGCAGTTACTCATACAACAGTCTGTTTAGGGGTACACTAGCCCCAGGGACCAGGAATGGGAGAGGTAGATGCCAGGGAGAGAAGCAGAGAAGCACTAGGGGTCGGCAACAAGAGAGTGAGCACCGGCAGACTCTCACACCCAGGAGGAAGCACAGGCCACAGCAAGGTGGCAAGAGTCAAATCCTCCAGGATTCTGAAGTAAGTGGCGAGGAAAATGCAAAGAGAGAGAAGACAACATAGCTGAGGGTCTGCCCTTTGAGGTTAGGTAAACCTGGCTTTGAACTCCAACCCCATCAGTGAGTAAGAAGCTTGCTCAGTGTCACACAAATAAGCTATGTGCCTCAGACCATCTCCAATACAGGAAAAACACAGTACCCCTCAGAGAGTTTTGAAAGAAGAACGTGAGATTGCATATGGCAAAGGACATTGCACAAGTCCAGACACGTTCTCAGTGATGGACAAATGGTAACCATTAATTTATATATCATGTAGCAATTTTCTATTCCTGCTTCTGAACTTGCTTACTATTCCTATATTGCAGAATTTAGTACAAATGAAGCTGGTCTGAGTCCTCTGTAAGGAAAAGGCAGTTGGTGGTATCTAGCTGATGTGGGCAGCATTGGACAGAGGATTGGGAGGGCTGACGAGGTCCATCACAGGGATAAAGAATATCTGTCTAATGAAATACCTAACTGAGGTTATAGAATAGGTGGCCCCATTCACAAATGATTTACTCTAACTATTGGGTGGTCTGATAACATGATACATCCTGTTTCCATTTAGCAATAGTTCCTGAGCTACACTCTTTCGCAATTAGCGGTGTTATTAGCCCTGTATCCAGGCCCTCTGCTTCTCTTCTACCCTTAACATTGTCATTTCTCTGCCTTCTTATGAGTTTCTCTGATGAAGCCTTAAGCTAGTAATGAACTGCAATAGAAGTCAGCCATAAAGACTGGTAACAAAGAGGTTAAGACCATGGTTTCAGGTGAGTTTTAAACTTGTTATTAATAATTCATGGAATTTTCTTCTTTGTTGGTGTGGATAGTTAAGACTTGGCTCACGATCTAAGTCCGAGGAAATTTTTAAAACACAGTACAGTAGTTTGAAAATAACCTCATTGTGTGGTGCCAGCGAATGTAAATTACAACTATTCAGATTGACCATAAAACCAAAACAGATGTTAGAATAGCTTGTGGTTTGAATTCTCCTTTGAACTGTAGATGTTGCTATAATCAACAGGAATTTCTGAATATTTCTGGAGACATAAAGATCATATGCACAGACAGAAGCAGCTTGGTTTTTAAAGCCTTCCTTACTCCTAAACCAGACTCACTAAACATCATCTCTGGACACAGTTTTCAGTCTGGCTGCTTTAATGAGAAATAAAATATGGCTGAAGACCACCAACCAACATTGACCTTAAGTGACATTTACGGTGTTTTTGTCTCAAACAAAACGATCAATTGTCCTGGTTTTATCAAAGAAGTTAGAAACACAATGGGAAGGAGTCAGAGGCATTACAAAAATATGTTAAGGACTTTGGCTAATGACTGCCAGAAGAAAGCTCAGCTTTAGATATCCCTAGTATCTTAAAAGTCTTAACTATGCCATGTTGTATGAATCTGGTCTATTGCATCTTATGCATTTTCTACGTTAACAAGGGAATATAAATACATTCAGAATGCATATTATATGGTATTATAAAGTAATAATTTTACATATTACTAGAAATTTCTAGTGAGAGATTAGAGGATACCAGTTAGTGATTTTATAAAAGACATATTTGGATGTTGATATCGAATAGATAACTCCTAAGGATCCTCCACCGTATGTATTAATTGTCTGAATCTTTCTAGTGAATGTGGCAGAGATTGATTAGCTGTTCACCTAAACAGTTTGCCGTTCTTTCTGGGCACCCAGCTAAACTTAACTTCTCAGCCTCCTTTCCAGTTAGACAAGGTCATATGTCTGAGTTCCAGTGACTAGAATTTGAGCAGAAGTAATGGGTACCATTTCCAGTCCTAGCCCATAGAAATCTCCTATCCTACAAGGAGGATGTATTGGTGACCCTACATATTGTCACTCTCATCTGCTGGACAGATGTTGACACACTGGGAAACAGCAATTTATGCCTTGAAGGAAACAGAGTCACAATAATGGAAGGAGCCTGGGTCCTTGAATCATCAGTTGTAGGGAAACCATCCATCAACCAAGAACTCCCACTTTGTACCTAATATGAGTGAGAAGTAAACTTAACTTGTATTAAGCTACTGAGATTTTGCAGTAGCACATAGCAAAAATTTTTAAATATGGTAAGAATATGAAGGAAATGGGAGCGACTGCTGGAGTCTGAAGTTTCAACTTTATACACCCAGAGTTCTCCTTTCTTTGAAGATAATGCTATTAATAATGATTATCATCTCTGTGAAGACAAGGCTGAGTTTTCAGGTACTGATGGATTATGTCCTCTTTTCTGAGCCAGGACTGCTGCCCTGAGATTTAAGGGACTCAAGAAATTGAATGTAGAATGTTCTCGTTCAAAGAGGAGAACATGGCTGGAGGAAGGCAAGTTTCTGAGGAAACCATCTATGAGAATAAATCAGGCTTTACCTGCTGCCTTGAAAAAATTCTAGTTCAGGTTAAATGGCCAGTTCCGATCATTTGGAACTAGGTTACCTGCTCCTCAATTTATACACACACACACACACACACACACACACACACACTCTCTCTCTCTCTCTCTCTCTCTCTCTCTCTCTCTCTCTTGCCTCCTATTCATCAAAGTGGCTCAATCAGTAGAGTTGCTCTCTGATGGGATAAACAGGTTTGAAACAGAGCATATCTTTGTATCCAAAAGATAATTTACTGAAGGTTCACAACCAGGTGGGTGGTGAATGTATAAGGTTGGATAGTGGTTATGATAAACAGTGTGTGAGAATAAGTGCTGAACAAAATCTGGACAGACAGAGATGTGAAGGTCTGGTTCCTGGGATTATAACCGAGATGGGACAACTATGTGTGTGCATGTGTGTGTGTGTGTGCGCGCATGAGAGAGAGAGATACATACATGCGAGTCCCTTTATTTTTATCTCTAAAACAAAGCTTTCCATCCCAGTGATTTCCCAGAAACTAATACTTGGAGTACTAAAAAGTACTAAAACATAGTGCTTTTATTTTTGTTTTTGTGTTGGTTTGTTTCGTTTGAACAAAGAGCCATTATTTTTTTTTAATCAGAGAAACCTAAGTTTTAATCTCAGTTGTTTCACATACCAGCTGTGTTGTGCCTATTACAGATAAACATATATTATATATATGTTATAACACTATGTATATATTTGAGCCTGGGTTTTCTCATCCGTAAAGTGGAGATAATAACTACTTTAGTTGCTGTGGGGACTGACTGTACCATTCGCACGTGCCACACAGAGTCTGATATATAGAAAGCACTCCATAAATGGTAGAAGAGAGACAGAAACCCAGATATGTAGATAGCAAATCACTTTCTGCCTCAAATACATGTCTCAAGTCTTTTAAATGTATTAACCAGCTATGTGTCTTAGTTCATTAATTATGAAAAGTCTTTCAATTAATCAGAGTCATCTCTAGACAAGGGTCCTGGGATATTATTGTGAGGCATGAACCTCAAATCTAACATTTGAATTCTGGTACAATCTGATTATTGAGTATTAAAAACCGCCTTGATCAATGACTCTTGGAGCATAAGTAAACCAAAACAGCAGCAGGGGAAGAGGTTACATTGAGAAGATGAAGCACAAGATAGAGGGAGGTGACACAAAGGCAAGGAGGGCAGCCTGGAGAGGAGTGAAGAAATGGTGGGTCACTCGCTGTGAGGACACCCACCCACACCCTCACACCTTCCTGCCTAGGAGAGAGGAAGCGGGAGAAGGCCACTCAGCACCTACTGACCACAGCCATCGTAGATCGATTTCTTCTCATTTTCCAACTTTTTTTCTTTCTCTCCCTCCTTACTTTCTTGTTCCCTTCCTTTTCCTCTGCCTCCAACCTCTTCCTCCTCCTTCTTCTTAACCTCCCCCTCTTCTTCCTCCCCTTTTCTCACCTGCCTCTTGACCCAATGGGTAAGTGAAAGAGCTAGGATTAAATAATTATGGACAATCCTGAGTTACTGTGACCCAAAGGGTCCTCCTGGTACAATGAGCAAGGACCCTAGAGATTGGACTTGGAAGAACTTGGTCCAGGTCTCAGCGCCACCACTCTGTGGTGTAACTGTAACCTTCTTCCACCTCTCTGAACTTAATTTTCTTGTTTTATGGAGAGTTAATATCTGCTAAACCCACCTAAAAGAGCTAAATCTGCAGATGTTAGTGAGATAGTACATGTGACGCTTTTATTTTTGTTATTGTAATTGCCAAAGAAATGAAAAAGTCAGATGAAAACTGCACGATTCTCCATTAGTGCAACTGTAAATATATATAGTCTTTTGGAAAACAAAGTTCTTTAAAAATCCAGTCTCTTTGAGCATTTCTGTGAATCACCCTAAGCAAACTGACCTAAATGTAGAAAATCTTCAGGTACAAAAATATTCATTTGAGTCCTGTTTATAATGGAAAATATTTTAGCATAAAAGTTAATAATAGTCTCTATAATGTGTGGTACACCACTTGACACCCATAAATGATATGTTTCAAAAGAATGTAATAATATGGAGAAATGTTAATGATGTAATGCTAAATGATAAAGTGTAGAATGCAGCTATATAGTAACAACTATTTTAAAGTCTATTCATTAAAAATGATTGAAAGAAATAAATGAGTTGATCGTGTCTATGTTTAGGTGGTAGGACTACTGGGTGTTTTTTAAAAATCATATTCTTTTTTGTATTCCCTGTTTTAAATAAGGAACACAAATTGCTTATATAATTAAAATACATGTCAGATAAAACAAATAATGCAGAAGTACAATTTTATGTAGTATTTAATAAATAATTTTTATGAAATATTTCTTATGAAACAAAATCTTAATATGAAATATTAGATAATGATTATTTTCCAGAAGTGAAATAATATTGTTAGTTTTGTTGAGTTATTTTTATGATTTAATAAAATGAGAACTAGTGAGATTAAGCTATAAATGTAGATGTTAAATAGTGAGCTGAATCTGTTAAAACATAATGAATTCTCAACACCCAGCAGTATTGTCAATAAAATTGTATTTATCTCCAGGGACCAGAGTAGTCAAATAACATGTTTGCATTAGATTTAGTTTGGGAACCTTTATGTCTTGTTGGGGTGGAAATGATTGTTCATGATATACACATTCCAAATTGTTTCAGAGAATGAGTGTGACTTTAGTTCCTATTGGGACTTCACTAGCCAATGGTGTATAGATTATTTTGGCAAGGTAAGAAGAAAAATTAGTAGAAAAAACTCAATCATTTTTCCTGAAATTAGAAATGTTTTTACCTTTACATCTCCAAACATTGCTGGTAGATTGTGTGTTTTTGTTCCCAAATCCAAGTGATAGAGAATGTCTTCATCCATTGAATCCAAGTAAGCATTTTTAACATGAACAAACCGTTTTCTGGAAAAAAAAAATTACACAAAGAAGATATAAAAGAATTTTGAGAGAAAGCTCACAAGAAAGAAAGTCTGAACATAAACCTTCCTTTAGGGTTAAATTATTCGTTGAGAAGCAATGCAGTATAACAATAATTATGGCGAATATTTGCTCTCACTATGTGCCAAGCATAGCACTAAGCATGAAAATGGCATGAAAACTGCATATAACAAATTCATTAAATCATTTGTGCCATAACTGCTGTATTAGCTGGGTAAGATTAATAATTTAGTTTACAAACAAAGAAGCCAAGGCTTACAGAAGTTGAGAAACTTGTGCAAGATTAACAACCAGTAAATTACAAAACAGCCATTTCTATTCAGTTCTGATTGTAATGGTCATCTGATTTCTTTGCATGGGAGGCTGTGGAATATAAGCTACTGGGCTGTGGATTCAGATTGCCTGGGTTCCAGTACAAGTTCAACCATATATGTCCTAATTGTGCAAACTTGAGTAAATTATTTGTATTTTATTTTATCTTCTCAAAGTGTAGCATGCATAAGAATCAGCCAGACACTTCATGGACTCCTCTTCTGGAAATTCTGATTCAGCGGGTTATTGATGTGTGTCCGAATTTGCATTTGTAGCAAACTCCTCATTGGTCCTGACGCTGATGGTCTGTGGACAACACTTTGAATAGCACTGCCATTGAGGACTCCACCAACCAAGCTGAATACACCACTTTCTTTCCAACCCAGTGGCCACGGCCCTGGCTCAAACCCCCATCACAGCAGTACAGCTAGAACACCAATCCTCTCTTTTCTTTGTAAAATACCATGAAATGCAAGACAGTGAGCTGATGACGGCTCTAAGAATGACCTTAATTCAATCCAGTTCATATTTATGAGCGATAATACTTGTAGCTTTCGGTTATTTTGCAATCATGCCAATTTCCGAGCATTGCGATAAAGGTATTTCCACCCCACAATTACGGTCAAGATCGCCTTTGCCAAGAACTGTCTGGGACTTCTTTGTTCTTTGTTCCTCCCATTTCTCTCCACTACGCCTTTCTCTGTTCTCCTCCCTCCCTCTCCCCTTTTCCAATGCACGAACTGGTCAACGCGTGAATTTGATCCTGATCCTCAGCCTCGGTTCAAGCGATTCTCCTGCCTCAGCCTCCTGAGTACCCGGAATTACAGGTGCCCACCACCATACCCAGCTATTTTTTGTATTTTTAGTAGAGATGAGGTTTCACCATGTTGGCCAGGATGGTCTCAGACTTCCGACCTCAAGCGATCCACCCACCTTAGTCTCCCAAAGTGCTGGGATTACAGGTGTGAGCCACCATGCCTGGCCTTTCCACATGCTTTCATTCCATACACTTCAAAACATTTTACCAAGCCTTGTGTCTTTCTATCTCTTTATTGATTCTCACTTTGATTGTGCATTAAAATTACCAGGGAGCTTTAAAAAAAAAACAAAAAAAAAAACACCGTTGAGCAGGCACTAATTAATTTAGACACTCTGTATTTTAAATCTAAAAAATTTAAGTATTTTAAAAATCCTCTCAAATGATCTTTGGTACAGCCAAAGTTGAGAACCCCTGCTTCAGGCCTTTGTCCTTCAAACATCCTTCCTCCTTTCTTCTACTTTTCACCTACCAAAATTCCAATTTTCCTTCATGGTCCAATTCAAATATTACGTCTTCCATAAAGGCTTTTCCAAGCATCTTCTCTCCTTGGTCAGTATTACTTTTTTTCTTACTGTGTTCCCAAAGCATTTGTTTCATGCTAGTGCTGGTAGATAGCATTTCACATTGTAATGTAGTTAAGTTTCCATCCCCCTAGAAAGACTGCGAATCCCCTGAGGCAAGCTATCTCAAATATCTTTCTTGAATCCCTAAGTTTTAACAAATTCTATTGTTGAATTAAATTGAACTGTTCAGAAAGTAGAACAAAATATTATTAATTTCCTTCTCAAAAACATCTAGAGTAATAGATTTTTAATTAGTTACTGGGTCATACATACCTAGTTTCCAAAATAAAGTATTCCATGGTGTTAGTGCACTTTACTACTACAGAACAAGCTTCAAAATCTCAAAGCAAAGGGACATTTCCTTTCTTCTCTTGTGAGGCAAGAATTTAGCCCTAGTCCCTTGTTATACAGTGTGTGGTCAGTGAACCAGCAGCATCAGCAACACCTGGGGAGCTCCTTAAGGAAGGCAAAATCTTAGATTCCACCCCACATCTGCTGAATCAAAATCTGCATTTTAACAAACTCTGTGTGATTCACATGCACATTAAAGTTTGACAAACACTGCCATCCACTTTTTCTTCCAAATTCTATTACACTTTCTGTTTCACTCTGCCAAGACTACTTTCATGACCTGGAAATATTCCTTTGGATTCCCAACTGAATCTATGAATCATTATTCTATAAAAGAGTCTTATTCCTCTACCCTAGGGATTCCAAACTCTAGCTACATATCAGAACCACCAGGGGCACTTTAATTCCTAGACCCTATCTCTAGAAATTCGGATTGACTTACTCAAGGAGACCTGGGCTTTGGTGTTTTTAAAATCACTCATCTATACCACTCTTCCTATCTCCGGGGAGAAATTCTCCAACCACCAGAGCCATTAATTATTTTCACTTGTATTATAACAAATTAATTCATTAGGATTACTTTTCCTTGATACCCTGGCCCACTGTCTAATGATTTCTCAGTCAGAAAATTTGGGGGACTGCCTGTAGAAGTGTCTTGTTTCACTGGGTTCATCAAGCAGCACTTCTAAGATGATCACTCTGTCAGTACCAAAGAAAAAGTTTGTTTGGGATTTCACACCAAATTTCTACCCAATATGAATGTAGTTTTTGCAATACTTTGATTTCTCCAAAATATATACTTTTTACTAAATAAGTTTGTACGTGTTTTCTCTTCAAACTCTTTTTCCTTTCCTAATACAGATAATAGTCTTTTTAGTAAATCATGACAAATTACACTACATGATGAGTATTAAATATTGCCAAACAAAAGAAATTGCTGGCTGGGAAGAAGTCTTTCCATTTGCCATTACCTTCGTCTTCATAATTTTTCTTTTTCTCTTTCTCCTGGGCTTCCCTGAGGAAGGGAACATGCAGGAGGCTACCTCTGTTTGGGGTGGGCAAATGGAGTGTTTTCTGAAATGCTGATATAATGGAGGCTCTGAGCAAGACATTTCACACAACTCTCAGGAAATCAGAGGGAACCATCAAAATCTCCTTATGCCTCATGATGATTAATGCTCTGTTGTGTTCTGTTAACCTGGGGCAGGAACTGGAGCTAAATTTGTAGACAGCCTCAGCAATTTTATATCTACCCATGAGATTAATCACATAAATGGTATTTCAGAAGTAAATTCTCTGTAAGGTCCATCACGAAGCATATTAAATCACTCCACAATATCCTGCAACACAATTAAACCTCCCTCAGGCACTGAGAGACCCTTTTAATTATTTCTCAATTGCAGCGCATGGTCTTGGAATTAAGGGCTGAACGCTATAGTGAATCCCAGGCTGAACCTTGAATTTGTTTACTACTGAAGGTTGGCTAAATTTTTGCATGTTTTTTTGACTTATTTTGCCCCATTTTCTTAGATGAGCCAAACCCTAACCCCCAAAATCAAGGAGTAAAAATGTCATTGAAAAGACATTTTGCATTGTTTTTATTGTTTTATGAGCTGTATCCAGTGATAACTGTAGAGGCCCATTATCTAATCATTTAATACAAAATCTAAGGAGCATCCATCTGATCAAAACAAATTTAGAAAATCAAAATTACTCACCCAACATATGTATTCCTATCAGATCTCATGGAACTATTGGAGGCAGGTATAACCGAAGCCATTCTCTCTACTATGTGAATAGTCACTCTTAAATTGATGTCAAGAAAGAGAAATATTGTGACTTGCTATTATAGATCTAGTCATAATAGTTCAGTTCCAAGTTAGAATGATACCCTCTCTTAAAACTTAGGTTTTCCTGTAAAATTGCTAAGAAAAACTTTCCTTTAGCGTTTTAAATTTTCCTATCAAATAAAAAATGCCCTCCCTGACATGCCTTTTATACCACAGCCCAGCTCTCAGAGCAGAACTTTCTCAAGAAGGTAGGTCCCCTTTGATGGTGTGCCATCCTAGCTCTTTGACCAGGTTGGTTAGCTTGTTAACTATTGGTGAGAACCTTTCCCTTACATTTGTCCTTGATCCCAACACAGGTTTGATGTTGTAAACAGGCTTATTTGCTTTGAGAAAACTGTATACGGATACAAGTCCTCTTTTGGTTTCTATAACACGCCTACCAGGTCTTCTCAAAACTGTGTCCAATACATATGAGAACGTCCAGTTCTCAAACATTTCAGTTTCCCCTCTCCATCCAGCCCCTCACCAACTTGTTTTCATTCTTTGTCATCACAAGTTAGGAAAGCATCCAAAGTCAGGACCTCAGAATGTCCCTTTATCTGAACTTTGCTCATTCCAGTTCACACAGAAGGACTGATAATTATTTTAAAAAAAAAAAAAAAAAACTTATTTCCCAGGGCCTCTTTCTTTAAACTGTAGGCTGTTGGTAAAATTTATTGAATCAGGGGTTAATCCACATGGAATAATATAGCATAGTATTTTCAGAAAACGAAGTCTCTGCCAAGAAAGGCATGAATTCACTACTTTTGCTAATGCTTCTCACTTTTCACTTTGGGGATGGAAAAATCTAGAAAACTAGATAACTTCATCCTGATCTTTTTTCCCTTCACTCCCAGAGCAATCGACTGAAGTTCTATGCTGGTGAGAGCTTCAAGAACATAGTCTCATGGCTTTCAGGCGAATCAGAACCTAAAATGTCTACAAATGCCAAACAGCAGCAAATATAAGACACCTCCTAAAATGCTTGGATTTCTAAGAATGTGCATCACAGTCAAGAATCAAGTGCTCATATCCTAACTGAGTTCTCCATGTTAGAAGACGCTTCTCTTCCTGGTGACAGTCATTCTTGGCAAACTCTTTGAATGTCACACTGGCCTCCTTTGGCCCATCTTGGTCAGACAGCAAAGTTTACAGAATAGGAAGGAAAAAGAATAGGGGACTCTATATTGAGGAATCCATGTAGCCTAAATCTTGCCATTGTTACCACCAACTAGACGTTTGCAACTGTGCCCAGATATCAAAAAATTCCTGAGGACACTTATCCTGGAAAAGGTAATGATGACTGTGAGGCAAAATAGTCTTTAACATGTGTGTTGCCTTTGTAACTTAGGACAGTAGTTATTGTTGATAGCTTGTAATAATACATCTGTCAAACTTAGGACAGTAGTTATCGTTGATAGCTTGTAATAATACATCTGTCTCTTACCCCTGACTCATCTCAGGCTGGTCTACCTGCTGCTCCTTCCCAGGAACCACTGGCAATTTTGAGACTCACCACACTCACTCACTACCACGGGCACCAGCACACTTTTATTTGATATTCCATGCCATACCTCTCAATTTTATTTTTAAGATATAATAAGGAGAACCACCAATTTCAATCTGGCATTTACCTCTGGGTTTGAGAGGTAAAAGCGTTAGCTAATTAGATAAGTGTTCAGTAATTAATTACCACAGTGAATTAACTAGGTGGATTAACACAGTGGTTTCCAGTGCAGATTCAGTCAACCAGTGATCTTGATCACTAACAGTGCCAGGTAATGCCATCTGAGATTTATGGACCCCATGAAACAACTTGGCCAGACATTAAGGCAAGTGATTGTCTTTTGGATGAAGTACAGAATAGTCTTATGGAATCTATAAAAGTTGATCTATGAAAGTAGAATGCTAGTTAATGCCTTCTGGGCAGTCTTAAATTATTCTCCCCACTTTTCAATCTTCTCAAGACTCAGTCCTGCTCTTATGGTAGGTTGTTTCTCAGCAATGTTTTTTGATTGACTGTATTGCAAAAGGCCAGTCTCCTGAAGAGCATGGGAAAAGGTTTCGTTTTTAAAAATTATGCACACAGGAGTGCCCAAGGCAAACTCAGGCTCGGCCACTGGGTGATTTGCAAACAAAGGCTATGTGCCAGGCACAGCCCATGACTCAGTCCAGCCCTGTGATCAGGAGGGTCTTGCATCAGATCTGCCAAATCCATGCTCCACAGTGTCTGGCCTGAGACAAAACATTTCACTTCCTACCGTCTTCCTTTATGATGCCGGCACTATCACATTCTCAATTCCATTACAATTTTCTATCTGGCTTAATTTTGTCCCTGAACCTCTAATATTAGAGGGGGGGAAAAAAAGCATGGTCTTGATGTACCACTGGATAGCATTTAGGCCTCCCTGAGACTAAGTTTTTGTGCTCTTTCCCTGCCTCCTAGACTGACCCTGGGACCAGAGTCTCAGTTCTTAGATGCCTCTCCATGGGGTATCAGCAAAGGTTGTACTCGTTCACCTGAGGCTGCAGCAAGCACCCATACCCAGAAAACACTGCCCCTTGCACATGCACGCACACGCACACACACACGCACACGCACGCACACACACACACTCACACTCACACTAGCCTTACAGCCTATGGGAGCAGGGGTGTCCAGGCACAGCAAAGTCCTCACATCTCCTTCTTTGGCGGGTTTTGTCAGAGTGGGGATGGGGTAACCAAGAGCCCTTTCCTCCTGCCACATCAGATTCCCCTGGCTCTTCCATTCAGCCCATAGCACCAGTAATGGCTTGAGAGAGCTCCAAAAATGTCCTAAGCTATCCATTCTGAGGCTAAGCAATTTGTATTTTCATTTATTCATTCAATAAATATTAACTGAGCATACACCATGCTCTAGGAAGTCTAGGAAGTGCTGAAAATAAAGGCATTAATAAGACAGTTCTTGCTTCTTTTCTTCCACAAAAATATTGACATTCCGTGAATAAAGAAAATGCAAGTTACCACACTTCTCATACTAACCTTCTATATGTTAAAACACATATACTAAGTGTAAATTCAGCATTCGCTCCTTCATGACAAATAACTAAAACTAATTAAAGGTCTTTTGATCTTTCCTTGAGTGTTTATTTTCCAATACAAAGATTATAGCTGCCTCAAAACCTTTGTATAAAAGGGGAGCTGTTAAAAATATACAATTGTTTTGTAGTATAGACGTGTTATAGTTTAACATTATTACACATATGTGCAAAGAAAACGTCCAGTATTTTCTATCAGCTATCCAGTCTTTCTCACTATACCCACCCTCCTGGGAGACAGAGCAGAGGATAGTGTTTTTAAACTTGCCAGTTAGCATCTCTGTTAATTGCATCTTTGGTTTAAATAGTCTCATTTAAGTGATTTATTTTCTTTTAGATATGTATTCATCCAATTTCTTCCTTGTACCCACTGCTCCCGTCTGAGGTGACACATACTAAATGGAATAGTGGAGAGGAGCAAGGAGGAAGAGAAGGGTTCTTGGATCCATGCACTCAGTTCCTTGTATTATCCCTCAGCTCTATGTGATGTTGTAGCTCAGGCATTGTCCGCTGTGTCCTCATGAGGGACCTGTGGCTACTTAGGTATAGTCTATGGGTCCTTGAATGGGCTCACTGAGATGCAGCTGGCCCCATCTGGCCCTAAGGGAGCATTATGCTGGCCCTCCCCATCACCATCTTGGATGCGGGCCTGAGCTGACTATGGAGATTCTCCTGGAGAATCGCAACCTTTTTTAGGCTGCATCGAAGGACACAGGCCTCTGGCTCCAGTGTTCTCAGGCTGGTCCATGCCTAGTTGGATAGGAATAGTGCCCTCCTCCTTTATTTTCACCCCCAAGGGTGGACGGTCACCGCAGACCTTGGCCTGTCTCTTGCCCCATGTCTCCTGCCCTCTCACTCTCATAACTAGAAGAGGAGATCCTCTTTGTACTTTTTCTCTCTGTTTTATGTGAATTCCCCTTATATTCTATCCTGAGTTCTCTTTGGTTTCTAGCAATCTCCATGTTCAAGTCCAGACCTAGGTTTTGTTGTGTTAATGGCAGCATAAACATATCTAAAATCTTTATCTTTCCTCACATTGCTTTATTAGGGACTCAAAATTGCTATAGAAAGAATCCTAATTTCCTACTCTACCTCCCATTCCCCCAGCAGATAGATGAGAGTGTGCACTATGAAAAAGGCCATGTATACAGAAAAGAAAAAAGAGATTAGTATTAGGTTTCACAGTACTCTATTGATTATAATTATAAACAATAAAGAATTGTATCCCGAGGACAAATGCTATGACCCTAACGTGTTTGTTTTGCTCTTTTTTGGAGGGTGTTTCCCTCCACAATTCTGTCAAAATGCACTGCTCTTCTAGGCAGGGTCAGGCAGAGGGGTGGCAGCTGAATGTTTGCACAGATACCTTCCTCCGAGGGTTAGTGTAGCGGAGGCTGACCCATGCTGAGGCGCTAGGGAGGACTGCAGCATCCCCCAATCCTTGCAAAGGACTGGAATCTTTATAAAGCTGAAATTTGCCTGAGGAAAATTTCTTGATTGACAAAATTTATTTTTTACCAGAATTATGCTTCCTAATATTTAGAGTGTATATATATATATATACACACACACACACACACACACACACACTCTCTCTCTCTATATATATATATAGATAGAGAGTTATTGATTTAACTCATATATAGAGAGATGCTGTATATATATAGAGAGAGTGTGTGTGTGTGTGTATATCTATATATAAATATATGTAGATATACACACATATATATATCTCCAGGAATTTCTCTTTGGACAACGATTAAAGTCAATAAAATGACAAGTTTCAAATTGTGTGAACATTTATTTATAGGCTTTTGTAGGGGTTTTGGTAGGGAGGACTGACTATCGTCAACCATTCCAGAAAGGGCCTGTCTCCAGGTAAATGGAGACTCCACATAAGAAGTGTCATACTTATCATGCAGTAAGTGATTATTAAGCACCTACTATGTGCTAAGTTTGTTAATGCTTGAAGATGAGCAATGACTTATTTTAGTATTTTATAATAATGGTCTTTGTTCTCAGCCTGTTTTTTCTGGCAACATCCAAATGAAAAGAACTTTACTTACAACTTCCTGGCTTTTCTGGAGGTCTTTCTTAGCAGGAGCCTGACTCCCACAGTGTGACCAAAGCATAAATGCACTGTTTTCTAACAGCTGACCTTAAGCCAACACCAGAGCCTCAGAGTCAACAGAAAACTGAAAAGCCAGCAAAGGTCATCAGTGCCTCTAGTGGCTTGGTCAACAGAGGGCCTTAAGACTGAAGACCCTTAACTTCTGCATGTACTTGACTTCAATTTTTAGGATGTTTCTGTTCTTAATGATGTTTGAGAAAATATGAGGCACCACGTGTCTAACAAAAATTCAAGAAAAGCTATTTCATTGGAAATAAAGCATATCTTAAATCAATACCAGTAGGGAATAAAATGTAAAAGCTTTTGTCTAAGTTCAAAATAAACACATTCAACTCAGAATAGAAATCTGAAGGACAAGGAAAAATAATGAAAAAAGCAGGAAGAATGTCAGTAACAACAGTGGCTAAAAGCGTTACTCCAGGCCAGGCTTTGGACTAAACAGTTCGACTCTGTATCTCATTTCATCCTCACAACACCTCTGTGAAATAGGTATTATTATTTCCCCAATTTTCAGATGAGGAAATGGAAGCCTAGAGAGGTTAAATGAAATGCCTGAGATCCTACAGTGAGTAAATGGAGATTGGAGTTCAGATCTAGATCTGTGCAGCCACAAAACCATGAAAACTCTTTCTACTTCGCTTCTGGTACATGTTGGAGTCCATTAAAGAAGACAAGAATCCAAGGAGAATGGTGTCAACAAGAGAAGGGAATTTGATCTGGGTGTTGAAGGTGAAGTAGGATTGGGATGTAAGGAACATCTCTGCCACATTTTACCCTGCTAGTCATCAGGTTGTTGATTTAACTCATTTATAGGAAAAGAGGGCACAGTTAAACCACAGCAGCTGTGTGTTCTGTGAATGCCGATGAACAAGATGGCCCCATCAAAATGATGGCCCAGTCCTAAAGGTGATTTTAAAATCATCTCATTGCCAAATTTTAAATTGACCCTTAAAATGTGTCTCACATACACTTTATGATTAACTCTTCTCAGACTCAACACTTCCCTATGATTTTACCCAAATAGCAGGGCCCAACTCACCACCCTGTCTGGAGCAATTTCTGACTGCCCCTGAGCCGTCCCTGAAATGTGAGTTAAACGGCGTGAGGCTGAAAAGCTCTGTTTCTGTTGGTCTCCTAGCCTGGCTTCTCACTGCCTGTGATTGGCCATTCTGGTGACTTCAGGCCTTGGAGATTAAAGCCCGTGTTTGTCTTTCAGCACCTGATGAAAGTGCCTGACCAGAACGTGAAGTACACTGGGAAATCAGCCTCCACAGCTGGAGGAAGTGTGTTTGACAAACCCCACACTGAAGGGAGAGGGGGTGATTTTCCTGGGAACTCAAGGAAGGTTCAGTCCTAACCTCTAACACACACCACAGATTATTACTGCTGCTGCCCAAGAGGGCTCAGATGGGAAAATAATGCTAATACATTGTGGAGGTGGTGAATTCTAGGCCCCCAAAGTCATGAAATTTCAAAGCTGACTGATTCTAATTTAGGTTCAGCTGAGTGAAAGAGAACAGCGTGTTTTATGGTACTCTCTTAACGTTACTAAGTGCAATATATTCAGTTAACCATTAATTTTTTTCTAAAGAAGTAGAAAACCTTGGTTGTATAATCATGGTTACATTCACATTTCTGTAAATGCTTCACCTTAGGCATGTCATGACTTTTCAAAAATGTTATTCTTTTGAACTCTTGTTTTTTTATTTAAAATAAATAAACAGAAAATACTGTTGCTGTGATGATTGTTAGGTCTTTGTGACTACTTCGTGTTAGTTACTATATTTTACATTTTTAATTTTAAAATATTTTAAACATAAAGAAATGTACAGATATAGTAGATGCCTGTGTAGTTACTACCCAAATTTAACAATTGTTAATATTTTGCCATATTTAACACATATTTTTTAAAAGAAAGATTTCATTAAAGCCCTGTCCACATTCTTTACTTTAGATTACCTTTACTTTCTTCCTGAAGGTAATCACTGTCCTAAAGGTGGAGAGTTGGTAGATGTGCTTTTGGGGTACGTTTTAAAACTCGTACTCCTAAGTATGTACTTATAACTACATGAGCAGGTTTCAGGGGTGTGTGTGTGTGTGTATGTGGTATATGTACATATACGGTAGATATGTATATATAAGAAATATATGTATATATAATATATGGCGCATAATTAATGTAACATATACTATACATACATTTTTTAAAACTGGCTTTTTTATGTTGCTTCCAATTTTTTCCTGTAAACATCCTTATGGGTATCTTCTTGTGTATGCACCTAAGAGTTTCTCTAATGTGTGGTAATAATATGTTTGCATGTATTCAATTTTGCTAGATAGTATTACACTGCCCTACAAAATAGTTTTACCAAGTTACACTTGTGTCAACAGTGTATACTATACCCCATTTCCCCATATTCTTGCCAATAAATCTGATGTTGTTAGCCTTATAATTCCTTTGCTAATGTGGTGACTGTAAAATGGTATCTCTTTGCTTTATTTCATTTCCCTGATTACTAGTGAGATTAAATGCCTTTATATGTGTTTGGCAGTCTTTCAGCTTTCTTCTCCATTCTTTGCCCATTTTTTCTTTTGGGTATTTTATTTTTATCTTACTAATTTATAGGAGATTTTTATATATGATGAATACTGATCCTTTGTTGGTTATATATATTGTCCTTTACTTCCAAACTTTCCATGTCATTATGTTTTAGGAGTGTATCAGGTAAACAATACATCGATGGATTTTCAAAGAGTTGTCTTTTATCTCTGTTTTACAAATACTGTGATTCCTGATATACTTTTATTCATTTCTTATTTTGTTTCTAAATGTGTCTCTGTGTGTGTGTGTATGCTTCTTTTTACCTCCTTCCTACCTTCTATAGAATGATTAAGTTCTCTGTGCTGGGCGCAATGGCTCACGCCTGTTATCCCAGCACTCTGAGAGGCTGAGGCAGATGGATTACTTGACGTCAGGAGTTTGAGAACAGCCTAGCCAACATGTTGAAACCCCATTTCTACTAAAAATACAAAAATTAGCCAGGTGTGGTGGCGTGTGCCTGTAGTCCCTACTACTGAGTAGGCTGAGGCATGAGAATCACTTGAACCTGGGAGGCGGAGGTTGCAGTGAGCCCAGATCATGCCACTGTACTTCAGCCTGGGTGACAAAGCGAGAAAAAAAAAAAAATGATTACATGATTCTTTGCAGACTCCATTTCCGTATGCTATTTTGGAAGTTATATATTTTACTTCTATTCTTTCAATAGTTACCCTTACATTTTAACAAGCATACTTGACTTAATAAAATTCAAAGTTAATTAATACCTATACTCTTCTGCATAACACAGGCAACTTGGAACAATTTAACTCTAATTACTACTTCACATTTTTGGTATAAAGTAACTTAATCTATCTTGTTTTCATCCCTCCTTCCCTTTTAGTCTTATGGTTACCACTTTGTTGACAGTTAATAATAATGTATATTATTCGTGCCTGCCAATGTCTTTGATCACGATTGATTCTCAGATCTTCTTTCTGGGTTTCTTTCTTTCTAAAGCACATTATATAATAGTTCTTCAGCATGGGCTTTGAGCTGAAAACTATCTTTGTTTTATCCTCATTTTTGAGTGACTATTTAGCATGGTCTAGAATTCCAGATTGTCAGTGATTTTCCCTCAGCACTCATAGCATATTCATTCATTATCTTCTGGTACCCATTGTTGCTGATGAAAAGTTTGTTTTCATCTGCTTGTGTTTGAGTAGGTAATCTGTCTCTTCTTTCTGGTTGCATCTAGATTTTCTCTTTATATCCTGAAGTTTCATTAAAATGTGTTTAGGTGTGACTTTTTAAAAAAATAAATCATTCTCATGGGTCACTGTGCTTTCAAATTATGAAAAAGTCTATCTGTTATCAATGTTAGGAAATTCTCACTATTTCTTCCTTGAATATGTTATCTTCTTCTGGCACCCCTCTTAGATGTATGTTAAGCCATCTCAGTTTGTCCTCCTAATTTATTAACTTCCCTTTCATACATTCAGTTTGTCTCTGCAACAAAATGAGAAATTTTCTCAGATCTTTCTTCTTCACACATTCTCTGGATGTGTTTAAACAGCTCTTAACCTATCTGTGGTTAGTTGCAGTAATGTCCTCAATTATTTACTCCTCCCTGTATCTACACCCTGTTCCATATAACTATGCAATGCCTTCTCACCATAAACTGGGTAACATTGACTGCTCCTTGACCACAGACTCGATCATGCCATTATTTTGATCAAGAAAATGAGGCAGAACTGACAGTGTGCCACTTGTTCATGCCTTTGCACTTCCCCATTGTCACACTAACATGACCAGGGTAGTCTGCTGGGGGAAGAGAAGCATGTGAAATGGAGCCCAGGCACCTCGTCACCCCAGTGAGGGCCAGCCTAGATCATCCAACAGTCAGCTGAGCCCCAGAAGTGAGCCAGCCCACCAAGATCAGCAAGGTCACTTTGCCAGCCCTGCTGACCCCAGGCACATGAGTAGGAAATGCTTGCTGTGTGCCTTTCAGGACCTAGGCAATAGCGTTGTTGTGGCAACAGGTAACAAATATACCATGCACTGAGATTTTTATTTTACTAAACTTTTTTTCATTTGTAGGTAAGCTAATCATTACTTTTTCAAATTTACCTATTTTTAAAAACCATATCCTATTTTTTCTATATATTTCTGTTTCATCTTTTGTCTATTTAATCATTTTAAACATAGATATTTTATAACTTCTTTCAGGTTGTGGATCTATCTGAAGTTCTTGGAGTGCTAATCTTCCTGTTATAGCTGATTTCTGTCATTAGTGTTTCCTCATTTCGCCTATAATTTCAATTTTTTAGTCCATATCTATTTTACCATGGGAATCCAGTACACAGAAATTTTTGAAAGCATCCGCAGACAGCCGTTTTGTATTTGCTTCTGCTAGAGGCTACAAGTGTGTCCACAGTCTAGGACCAGTTGGACATTAATATCTTATTTTAAAGATTTTGGTACCATGTAGGTAGCATAAAGTGTCATTCTACAAACACAAGTGACACGTTACTTCAGTTTCTCACTGGAGACTGTTTTTGTACCCACGTGCTGCAGAGACAAACTTTCTTTGCATTTCAGAACAGTCATTGGGATGTTAACCCTCTTTCACTGAAGGTACAGAGTTTCCCAGTCCTGGCTTAATGTAGAAGTTTCAGGTTCAACGGTCACCTCCTACAGACCAGGACCCTGTGTTTACATCCCGCAGAACCCCAGCACCGTGGCATGGGGGCCTATTCCAAGTTTGATCCTCTCTGGGCCTCAATGGCATCAGCTCATGAGCTTACACTCTTCATTTCTAAAACTTGGGGTTTATCTCTTTTATTCCTTAAAACTAGCCCATGCTAACCTTTACACAATACTCCTTTTATGTCTGTTAGGAAAGTTGTCCATGTGGGTCAGTGTGCCATGCTGCTGGCAGATGCATTGTTTAGCAAGCAAAAATAATATTGCAAAAAATTAGAAATGAAATGTTTTTAAAATTTATTTTTAATTACTATGGGTAAATAATGTGTATATACTTAGATACATTTGATGGGGTTTTTTTGTTGTTGTTTTTTTGCTTTTTTGGGCTTGTTTTTGAGATGGAGTCTCATTCTGTTGCCCAGGCTGGAGTGCAGTAGCACAATCTCGCCTCACTGCAAATTCCATCTCCTGGGTTCATGCCATTCTCCTGCCTCAGCCTCCCAAGTAGCTGGGACTATAGGTGCCCACCACCACGCCTGGCTAATTTTTTTATTTTTAATAGAGAAAGCGTTTCACTGTGTTAGCCAGGATGGTCTCGATCCCCTGACCTCGTGATCTGCCTGCCTTGGCCTCCCAAAGTGCTGGGATTACAGGTGTGAACCACCGTGCCCAGCCTACATTTGATGTTTTAATACAGGCACACAATCTGTAATAATCACACCAGAGTAATTAAGATATCCACTACCTTAAGAATTTATCATTTATCTGTGTTACGAACATTCCAGTTCCACCCTTTTAGTTATTTTAAAATATATAACAAATGATTGTTGACTATAGTCACTGGGTTATGCTATCAAATACTAGATCTTGGGGAAAATGGAGGCTAGGAGGCAGGACTCATTTGCAGCTCCCACTTGGATGGACAGAGCAGCTTGTGGAGACTCACATCATGAACTTTTGCTCCAAGAACTACTGCAGAAACAGCCAAGAGAGTCCACAGACCCTTTGAAGGAAGTGGGTTGCTGCTGCAGGCCCCTGGAGATAGCCAAAACACTGTGAGTGCCCAAAGTGTGAAAGGGGATATTCCACCCCCAACATACACCCTCACTGGGGAACCTGAAGGTCCAGATCCCAGATCACAGGAGAAGGAATTGACCTTACCTAGAGCTGAGATAAATTTAGAGAGTCAAGTGAAATACAGGGGTACGAGCAGCAGCGAGAAGAGCCCTATGGACACTTTCATTCCCTAGGGAAGCCATTTCTGACTTTGTCTCACAGGGGTCCTTAGGGAGGACTGCCTGGGGAACTCGGAAACGACCAGAGAGAAGGAAACTTCCGGCTGAACTTTGTAACAGTCTCAACCGAATGCAAAGTTTCCTGGACAGAACTTGGGGTGGGGGGTCGTTGAATCGGGAGTGCACAAAAATATTGCAATCCTAAACATATATGCACCTAATATTGGAGTGCCCAAATTTATAAAACAATTACTATTAGACTTAAGAAATAAGATAGATGGTAATATATCAATGGTGGAGGACTTTAATACTCCACTGACAGCAACAGACAGGTCATCATGACAGAAAGTCAACAAAGAAGCAATAGATTTAAACTATACTTTAGAACAAATGGACTTAACAGATATTTACAGAACATTCTACCCAACAACTGCAGAATATACATTCTATTCCTCAGCACATGGAGCATTCTTTAAGATAGATCATATGATAGGCCACAAAACAAGTCTCAATAAATTTAGGAAAACTGAATTTATATCAAGTACTCTTTCAGACCACAGTGTAATCAAATTGGATATCAACTCAAAAAGGAACCTTCAAAACCATGCAGATACCTGGAAATTAAATAACCTGCTCCTGAATGATCACTGGGTCAACAATGAAATCAAGATGGAAATTTAACAATTCTTTGAACTGAATGATAATAGTGACAACCTATCAAAACCTCTGGGATACAGCAAAGGTGGTGATAAGAAGAAAGTTCATAGCCTTAAATATATATCTACATCAAAACATCTGAAAGACCACAAATAGACAATCTAAGGTCACACCTCAAGGAACTACAGAAATAAGAACAAACCAAACCCAAGTCCAGCAGAAGAAAAGAAATAACAATGATCAGAGCAGAAGTAAATGAAAGTAAATGAAATTGAAACAAAAAAATACAAAAGATAAATTAAACAAAAAGCTGGGTCTTTGAAAAGATAAATACAATTGACAGATCATTAGTGAGGTTAACCAAGAAAAGAAGAGAGAAGATCCAAATAAGATCAATTAGAAACAAAATGGGAGATATTACAACAAATACCACAGAAATCCAAAAGATTATTCAAGGCTACTATGAACATCTTTATGTGTATAAACTAGAAAATCTAGAGGAGAAACTAGAAATATACAATCCTCCGAGATTAAACCAGGAATAAATAGAAACTCTGAACAGAACAATAATAAGCAGTGAGATATAAATGGTAATTTAAAATGCCAAGAAAAATAAGTCCAGGATCAGATGGATTCATACCTGAATTCTATCAGACATTCAAAGAAGGATTCGTGCCAATCCTGTTGACACTATCCCACAAGATAGAGAAAAAGGGAATCCTCCCCAAATCATTCTATGAAGCCAGTATCACCCTAATACCAAAACCTGGAAAGGACATAACAAAGAAAACTACAGACTAATATCCCTGATGAACGTACATAGATGCAAAAATCCTCAACAAAATACTAGCTAACTGAATCTAACAGCATATCAAAAAGGTAATCTGCCATGATCAAGTGGATTTCATACCAGGGATGCCGGGATGTTTTAACGATGCAAGTCAATAAATGTGATATACCACATAAACAGAATTAAAAACAAAAATCACGTGATCATCTCAATAGATGCAGAAAAAGCATTTGACAAAGTCCAGCATTCCTTTTTGATTAAAACCCTCAGCAAAATCAGCATGCAAGGGACATACCTCAGTGTAGTAAAAACCATCCATGACAAACCCACAGCCAACATCATACTGATAGGGGAAAAGCCGAAAGCATTCCCTCGGAGAACTGGAACAAGACAAGAATGCCCTCTCTCACCACTTCTCAACATAGTACTAGAAGTCCTAGCCAGAGCAATTAGACAAGACAAAGAAATAAAGGGCATCCAAATCAGTAAACAGGAAGTCAAACAGTCACCATTTGCTGATGATATGATTGTATACCTAGAAAACCCTAAAGACTCCTCCAAAAAGCTTCCTAGAACTGATAAATGAATTCAGCAAAGTTTCAGGATACAAAATTAATGTACGAAAATCAGTAGCTCTGCTATACACCAACAGCAACCAAGCTGAGAATCAAATCCAAAACTCATTCCCTGTTATAATAGTTGCAATAAAATAAAATAAAATACTTAGGAATATACATAACCAGGAAGGTGAAAGACCTCTACAAGGAAAACTGCAAAACACTGCTGAAAAAAATCATAGACAAAACAAACAAATGGAAGCATACCCCATGCTCATGAATGGGTAGAATCAATAATGTGAAAATAACCATACTGCCAAAAGCAATCTTCAAATTCATTGCAATTCCCATCAAAATACCACCATCATTCTTCACAGAACTAGAAAAAAAAATTATAAAATTCATATGTAACACAAAAAGAGTCTGCATAGCCAAAGCAAGACTAAGCAAAAAGAACAAATCTGGAGGCATCACGTAAACCAACTTCAAGCTATACTATAATGCCATAGTCACCAAAACAGCATGGTACTAGTATAAAAATAGGCACACAGACCAATGGAATACAATAGAGAACCCAGAAATAAACCCAAATACTTACACCAAACTGATCTTCAACAAAGCAAACAAAAACATAAAGTGGGGAAAATATATCCTATTCAAAAAATTGTGCAAGGATAATTGGCAAACCACATGCAGGAGAATGAAACTGGATCCTCATCTCTCACCATATACAAAAATCAACTCGAGGTGTATCAAATACTTAAATCTGAAACCGGAAACTGTAAAAATTCTAGAAGATAACATCAGAAAAACCTTTGTCGACATTAAGTTAGGCAAACACTTTATGACCAAGAACCCAAAAGCAAATGCAGCAAAAACAAAGATAAGTAGATGGGACGTAATTAAATGAAAAAGCTTCTGCACAGCAAAAGAAACAATCAGCAAATAGACAGCCTACAGAATGCGAAAAGATCTTTGCAAGTTATATATCCAACAAAGGACTAATTTCCTGAATCTATAAAGAACTCAAATCAGCAAGAAAAAAACAATCCCATCAAAAAGTGGGCTAAGGACATGAATAGACAATTCTGAAAAGAAGGTATACAAATGGCAAACAAACATATGAGAAAATGTTCAACATCACTAATTATCAGGGAAATAGAAATCAAAACCACAATACAATACCAGTTTACTCCTGCAAGAATGGCCATAATCAAAAAAATAAAAAAATAATAAATGTTGGCATGGATGTGGTGAAAAGGGAGCACTTTTACACCGCTAGCTGGAATGTAAACTAGTACAGCTACCATGGAAAACAGTGTGAAGATTCCTAAAACAACTAAAAGTAGAGCTACTATTTGATCCAGCAATCCCACTACTGGGTATCTACCCAGAGGAAAAAAATCATTATATGAAAAAGATACCTACACAGGCATGTTTATAGCAGCACAATTCTCAATTGCAAAAATATGGAACCAGCCCAAATGCCACTCAATCAAGCAGATAAAGAACTTGTGATATATATATATATACATACACACACACACACACACACACACACACATCACATATGTCTGTTTCTTCCTGTTTACATGTATATGTATGTACATCTTGAAATACTACTCAGCCATAAAAAGGATGAAATAATGGCATTCAGAGCACCCTACATGGAATTTGAGACAATTATTCTTTTTTTAAAAAAAATTATACTTCAAGTTCTGGGATACATGTACAGAACCTGCAGGTTTGTTTCATAGGTATACACATGCCATGGTGGTTTGCTGCCCCCGTCAACCCATCATCTACATTAGGTATTTCTCCTAATGTTACCCCTTCCCTAACCCCCCAACCCCCAACAGGCCCTGGTGTGTGATGTTCCCCTTCCTGTGTCCATGTGTTCTCATTGTTCAACTCCTACTTATGAGTGAGAACATGCGGTGTTTGGTTTTCTGTTCTTGTGTTAGTTTGCTGAGAATGATGGTTTCCAACTTCATCCATGTCCCTGCAAAGGACATGAAATCATCTTTTTTTATGACTGCATAGTATTCCATGGTATATATATGTCAATTTTCTTTATCCAGTCTATCACTGATGGACATTTAGGTTGGTTCCAAGTCTTTGCTATTGTGAACAGTGCTACAATAAATATACGTGTGCATGTGTCTTTATAGTAGAATGATTTATAATCCTTTGGGTATATACCCAGTAATGGGATTCCTGGGTGAAATGGTATTTCTGATTCTAGATCCTTGAGGAATTGCCACACTGTCTTCCACATTGGTTGAACTAATTTACACTCCCACCAACAGTGTAAAAACATTCCTGTTTCTCTGCATCCTCTGCAGCATCTGTTGTTTGCTGACATTTTAATGATCGCCATTCTAACTAGCGTAAGATGGTATCTCATTGTGGTTTTGATTTGAATTTCTCTAATGACCAGTGATGATGAGCTTTGTTTCATATGTTCATTGGCTGCATAAATGTCTTCTTTTGAGAAGTGTGTGTTCATATCCTTTGCCACTTTTTGATGGGGTTGTTTTTATCTTGTAAATTTGTTTAAGTTCCTTGTAGATTCTAGATATTAGCCCTTTGTCAGATGCATAGATTGCAAAAATTTTCTTCCATTCTGTAGGTTGCCTGTTCACTCTAATGATAGTTTCTTTTGCTGTGCAGAAGCTCTTTAGTTTAATTAAATCCCTTTTGTTAATTTTGGCTTTTGTTGCCATTGCTTTTGGTCTTTTAATCATGAAGTCTTTGCTCATGCTTATGTCATGAAGGGTATTGCTTAGGTTTTCTCCTAGAGCTTTTATGGTTTTAGGTCTTACGTTTAAGTCTTTAATCCATCTTAAGTTAATTTTTGTATAAGGTTTAAGGAAGGGGTCCAGCTTCAGTTTTCTGCATATGGTGGAGACCATTATTCTAAGTGAAGGAACTCAGAAATGGAAAACCACACATTGTATGTTCTCATTCATAAGTGGAAGCTAAGCTATAAGGATGCAAAGGCCTAAGAATCATACAATGGACTTTAGGGACTTGGGGAAAGAGTGGGAGGGGTGAGGGATAAAAGGTTACACATTGGGTACAGTGTACACTGCTCTGGAGATGGCTGCACCCAAATCTCACAAATCACCATTAAAGAACTTATTCATGTAACCAGACAGGGTGTAGTGGCTCATGCCTGTAATCCCAGCACTTTGGGAGGCCAAGGCAGGCAGATCATTTGAGGTCAGGAGTTCAAGACCAGCCTGGCCAACACGGTGAAACCCCATCTATACTACAAATACAAAAATTACCCGGACATGGTGATGGGTGCCTGTAGTCACAGCTACTCAGGAGGCTGAGGCAGGAGAATTGCTCAAACCTGGAAGGTGGAGGTTGTAGTGAGCCGAAATAGAGCCACTGCATTCCAACTTGGATGACAGAGTGAGACTCTGTCTCAAAAAAAAAAAAATTTATTCATGTAACCAAACACCATGTGTTCCCCAAAAACCTATTGAAATAAAAATAAATAAAAAATACTAGAGCTTATTGATTTTATCTAACTATATTTTTACACCCATTAATCATCTTTACTTTGTCTCCACTCCCCACTACCCCTTTCAGCCTCTGGTAACATCATTCTACTCTCCATCTCCATGAGTTCAATATTTTTAATTTTTAGCTCCCCAAAATAAGTGAGAACATGTGAAGTTTGTCTTTCTGTGTCTGGCTCCAGTTCCATCCACATTGTTGCAAATGACAGGATTTCATTCTTTTTATGGCTGAATAGTATTTTATTGTGTATATGACCACATTTCCTTTATCTGTTCAACCACTAATCGACACTTAGATTGCTTCCAAATCTTGGCTATTATGAACAGTGCTGCAATAAACATGGGAGTGCAGCTATCTCTTTGGTATACTGATTTTCTTTCTTTTGGATATATACTTCACAGTGAGATTGCTGCATCATATGGTAGATCTATTTTTAGTTTTCTGAGGAGCTATCATGCTATTCTCCATAATGACTGCTGATTTACATTCCCTTCAATAGAAAAAAATGTTTTAACTGACCTAGTCCTCAAGCAAAATAAGAACATAGTGCAATAAAAAAAATATGGTCCAGGACACAAGCTTTTCTTTAAAGTGACCTTAATTTTTGTTAAGCATTAGAAATATTCTCTATCTTTGTTAAGCAGTAAAAATTGACATAAGCAATGTTTGGACTTATGGTCCTGTTTTCCCAAAATCATGATTTTCATACAATTCCCCTATATTCTGTGATTTAATTTATGAGACTGTATCCATTCTTTATTTTCCTGGCAACACTTGATTTTTATGCCTGTAACTCATTTGAGATGTAACAACACTGCAAATCAACATTTAGAAGAGTACACAGGCATGACACACTTCAGTTTTTAATGTTAGATTTTATTTGAAAATATTTTAAAATAAATGCCTTTAAATGAATACTTTTAAAATTCTAACAAATAACTGAGGTTTCTGGAAATCTTTCCTCTCCTCTCTCCAGAGCCTGTTGGGGTGAGAGAAGGTCAGGGGATCAGAGAGCAGAGATGTTCCACACTAATTCTAATCCTCCCCTACTTTGCCTTAATCCCTTCTTCATTCCCACACTAATGAGGGCACAGTCTGGTGGACAAAATACAGAGGCTGGCTTTTTGGTAAGAGTCGTAATTTTGTTTCAAGGTAGAAAAAATATTTCCGATGTTTGGCCAGTTTTGAATTGAACTGGACTAGCTGGAAAAGATAACTATGGCTTCAATAAGTTGGAAGGGAGTAGCGCATCAAGGTTTATAAAAATAGACCAACAATATACCAAATGATGCATTGTTCCTGAGTATAATCAGCGTGTGGATAAATGGAAAGTAATTGTACTCAGAGAAAAGCCATTCTCCTGGCTGTGGAAGCAGGAAAAACAGTGCATCACAATTCTGTCACAGGATATAGATGCTGTTTTATTTCAAAATGGTAGACTAACAAATTGCACCTAAAGAGGCAGTGTGATATACAGAAAGGACAATTCTTTTAAAGCCAAATGGACCCATGTATCATTGGGCCAGCAAGCTCATAATCTTAGTGTTTTCTTCTTGTAAAGTGGAAAACAATAATGATTACTATGCAGGAGTATTGGGAAGATAAAAATGAGAAAATATATATTAAATACCTGGTTTATAAGCACATAAATGGAAGATACAATTACTGTTATTTTAATACCATTTATCTTAACATATACTTTTTAAATAAAAATTTATGGAATATATATTTAAGAAGCATGAAATGGTGTATGGCTCGTGGAACCCAAATCTCTTAATCAAATGAGAAGGCTCTGAAAGGGAAATTCCAGAGAGTCAAGGGGCTGAGACCAGGGATATTTATGTGGCTGTGTGGATCTAAGCAAGACTCTGCCCCCAGACAGTCAGACTTCAAACACAGATGATGATTACACTGAATGACTTGGTTGTCTCTGTGCGAATAGTGCCTGACAGGAAACTGACTCCCATGATACACTTCACAGAATACAGTTAGCTTTACATTTGTTAACACTGATTATGCAAAAGAACAATGAATGAGGCAGCATGGAGCTTACACCTCTCTCAACTCTGACTCACTTGAACTCATTGAACATTACTCTGCCAGAAACGCACTCATTGTTGAAGAGCAGAAACAGTGTCAAGTTGGTGAGAAAATATTGGAAAAGGCTTTTTTTCAGCCATTTGAAAAAATATATATGTAAGAGAAATGTATGAGTGGGGAAAATAATTGAATGAAGTGGAATGGGTTTAGTATGATTTAATCACCTTTTAATTTTTCTAAATTTGCCTAATGATGACAGGTGCTACCTGTCTGTGATCTTGTTTTGTCATCACAAGCACCCTGTAACATAGATATTTCCATTTTACAACAATGTTAGTTCATTTGCTCCAAGTCCTCCAGGAGGTGAATAGCCCAAGTCTCTCCGATCCTAAATTCCACAACTCTTTCATTAACCCCTGGTCAGCCAACCCAAGAAGCATATCTAGGACCAAATTCTTATATTTTGAATATCTTACAGGGACATATACAAGTAGGCTTTTTTTCTTTTTTAAAAAGATTTTTAATTTTTGTGAGTATATAGTATGTATATATATTTTGGGGTATGTGTTAGTCTGTTCTCATGCTGCTATGAAAATATACCTGAGACTGGGTAATTTATAAAGAAAAGATATTTAATTGACTCACAGTTCTGCATGACTGGGGAGGCCTCAGGAAACTTACAATCATGGCAGAAGGTACCTCTTCACATTGTGTCAGGAGAGAGAATGAATGCCGAGCAAAGGGGGGAACCTCTTATAAAACCATCTGATCTCATGAGAACTCACTCACTGTCATGAAAACAGTATAGGGGAAACTGCCCCCATGATTCAGTTATCACCACCTGGTCCCACTTTTGACATGTGGGGATTATTACAATTTGAGGTGAGATTTGGGTGTAGATGCAGAGCCACACCATACCATGAAATACTTTGGTACAAGCATGCAATGTGCAATAATCACATCAGGGTAAATGGGGTATCCATCCCCTCAAGCATTTCTCTTTTGTGTCACAATCCAATTCTACTCTTTTCATTATTTTAAAATGTGCAGTCATTATTGATTATAGTCACCCTGTTGTGCTATCAAATGCTAGGTCTTCTTTATTCTTTCTAACTACTTTTTGTACCCATTAAATATCCCCACATCCCTGCTCCCATCCCCCCACTACTCTTCCCAGCCTCTGGTAACCATTTTCTACTCTCTATCTCCACGAATACAATTGTTTTCATTTGCATCTCCCACAAATAAGTGAAGTGTGATGTTTGTCTTTCTGTGCCTGGCTTATTTCACTTAACATAATGCCTGCCAGTTCCATCCATGTTGTTGCAAACGACAAGATCTTATTCTTTTTATGGTTAAATAGTACTCCATTGTGTCTGTGTATCACATTCATTCATCCATTCATCTGTTGATGGACAAGTAGGTTGCTTCCAAATCTTGGCTGTAGTGAACAGAGCTGCAACAAACATAGGAGTACAGATACCTGTTCAATATACTGATTTCTTTTCTTTTGAGAATATACCCAGCAGTGGGATTGCTGGATCATATGGTAACTCTATTTTACAGTTTTCTGGGGAAACACCAAAATTCTACAAGTAGTCGTACTGATTTACATTCTCACCAACAGTGTACAAGGGTTTGTTTTTCTCCATATCCTCCCTAGCATTTGTTATTCCCTGTCATTTAAATAAAAGCCATTTTTATCAGGGTGAGATGATATCTCATTGTAGTTTTGATTTACATTTCTCTGATGATCCATGATGTTGAGCATCTTTTTGTATGCCTGTTTGCTATTTGTATCTCTTCTTTTGAGAAATGTCTATTTAGATCTTTTGCCCATGTTTTCATTGGATTACTAGATTTCTTCCTATAGGGTTGTTTTGAGCTCTTTATCCATTCTGATTATTAATCCCTTGTCAGATAGGTACTTTGCAAATATTTTCTCCCTCCCATTCTGTGGGTTGTCTCATGCACTTTGTTTATTGTTTCCTTTGTCGTGCAGAAGTTTTAACTGGATGTGATCCCATTTGTCCACTTTTGCTTTGGTTGCCTGTGCTTGTGGTGTATTACTCAAGAAATTTTTGGCCAATCCAATGCTTCCCAATGTTTTCTTGTAGCAGCTTTATACTTTGAGGTCTTCGATTTAAGTCTTTAATCCATTTTGATTTGATTTTTGTATATGGTGAGACATAAGGGTCTAGTTTTATTCTTCTGCATATGGATATCCTGTTTTCCCAGCACCCTATATTAAAGAGACTGTCTTTTCATCAACGTATGTTCTTGGCACCTTTGTCGAAAATGAGTTCACTGTAAGTGTATGGATTTGTTTCTGCGTTCTTTATTCTGTTCCATTGGTCTATGTTGTCTGTTTTTATGGCAATACCATGCTGTTTGGGTTATGATAGCTCTGTAGTGTAATTTGAAGTCAGGTAATGTGATTCCTTCAGTTTTGTTCTTTCTGTTCAGGATAGCCTTGGCTGTTTTGAGTCTTTTGTGATTTCATAGAAGTTCTAGGATTTTTTTTCTATTTCTGTGAAGAATGTCATTGGTATTTTGATAGGAATTGCTTTAGCTGGTATGAACATTTAACAATATTAATTCTTCCAATCTATGAAATGGAATATTTTTCCATTTTTTAGTGTCCTCTTAAATTTCTTTCATCAATGTTTAGTTTTCATTATAGAGATCTTTTACTTCTTTGGTTAATTCCTAGGTATTTAATTTTATGTGTGGCTGATGAAATTAGATTACATTTTTGTTGCTTTTTCACACTGTTCACTGTTGGCATATAGAAATGCTACTGATTTTTGTATGTTGATTTTGTATCCTGCAACTTCACTGAATTTGTTAATCAGTTCTAATAGTTTCCTTAAGGAATTTTTAGGTTTTTCCAAATATAAGATCATATCATCTGCAAACAAGAATAATTTTACTTCTTTCTTTTCAATTTGGATGCCCTTTATATCTTTCTCTTCTCTGATCACTATAGCTAGGACTTCTATACTATGTTGAATAACAGTGGTGAAAGCAGGCATCTTTGATGAGTTTCAGATCTTAGAGGAAAGGCTTTCAGTTTTTCCACATTCAGGATTATACTAGCTGTGAGTCTTTCACATATGGCTTTTATTGTGTTGAGGTATGTTTCTCTTATACCCAGTTTATTGAGAGTTGTTAATCATGAAGCAATATTGAATTCTATTAAATATGTTTTCAGCATCAATTGACATAATCATATGATTTTCATCCTTCATTCTGTTGATATGATGTACCACATTGACTGATTTGCATATGTTAAACCATCCTTGTATCCCTTTGGTAAATCCCACTTGGTCATGATGAACAATCTTTTAAATGTATTGTTGAATTTGGTTTTCTAGTATTTTGTTGAAGATTTTTACATCAATAGTCATCAGAAATATTAGTCTATAGTTTTCTTTTTCAGATGTGTCTTTGTCTGGTTCTGGTATAAGGGTAATACTGGCCTCATAGAATAAGTTTGGAAGTATTCTCTACTCTTATTTTTTAGAATAGTTTGAATAAGGTTGGTATTAGTTCTTCTTTAAATGTTTGGTATAACTCAGCAGTGAAGTCATCAGGTCCTGGGCTTTTCTTTATTGGCATAATTTTTATTACAGCTTCGATCTTGTTAGTTGTCATTGGTCTGTTCAGGTTTTGGATTTCTTCATAGTTCAATCTTGTTAGGTTGTATATGTCTAGGAATTTATTTCTTCCAGATTTTCCAATTTATTGACATATAGTTGCACATAATAGCCACTAGTGATCCTTTGAATTCCAGTGAAATTGGATGTAATGTCTCCTTTTTCATATCTGATTTTATTTATGTCTTTTTTTCTTAGATAGCCTTGCTAAAGGTTTCTCAATTTATCTTTTCAAAAAATCTTTTCATTTTGTTGATCTTTTTATTATTTTCTTCATTTCATTTTTATTTATTTCTGCTCTGATATTTATTATTTCTTTTCTTCCAATAATTTTAGGTTTAGTTTGTTTTTGCTTTTCTAATTTTTTTAAGATGTATCATTAGGTTGTTTATTTGAAGATTTTCTTCTTTTTTGATGTAAGTGCTTATAGCTATAAATTCTCCTCTTCATACTGCTTTCACTGTATCCCATAGGTTTTGGTATGTTGTATTTCTATGATCATTTGTTTCAAGAAATTTTTCAATTTCTTTCCTAATTTCTTCATTGACCCAATGGTCATTTGGGAGCATATTGTTTAAATTTTATCTATTTGTGCAGTTGCCAAAATTCTACTTGATATTGATTTCTAGTTTTATTCCATGGTGGTCAGAAAAGATGCTTGGTATTATTTCAGTTTTTTTTTTTTTTTTTTAATGTTTTAAGACTTGTTTTGTGACCCAACATATGGTCTATCCTTATTCATATGCTGAAGAGAAAAATGTGTATTCTGCAGCCATTGGCTAAAATGTTCTCTTAAAATATTCACATTTTTATTACATTAAAAATGTTCTCTTAGAACATTTACATTTATATTGTTCCCTAATGTAAATATCTCTTAGGTCCATTTGTTCTACAGTATAGATTAAATCCAATGTTTCTTTGTTAATTTTCTATCTGAAAGATCTGTCCAATGCTGAAAGTGGGATGTTGAAGTCTTCAGCTATTGCTGTATGGGGGTCTATCTTTCTCCTTAGCTCAAATAATATTTGTTTTATATCTGGGTACTTCAATGTTGGGTACATATATATTTATAATTGTTATTTCCTCTTGCTAAACTGACCCCTTTATCATTATATAATGACTTTCCTTGTCTCTTCTTACAGTCTTTGTCTTAAAGTCTATTTTGTCTCGTATAAGTATAGCTACTCCTGCTCTTTTTTTGATTTCTATTTGCATAGAATGTCTTTTTCCAGCCCTTTATTTGCAGTCTATGTGTGTGTTTATAGGTGAAGTGCCTTTCTTGTAGGCAACAGATACATGGGTCTTTTTAAAAAAAAAAAATTCTTGCAGTCACCCTATGTCTTTTCATTAGAGAGTCTGATCCATTTACAATCAATGCTATTATTGATAAATAAGGACTTACTTCTGCCCCTTTGTTGTTTTCCGTGGGGGTGTGTGTGTGTGTGTGTGTGTGTATGTGAAGGTCTTCTCTTCCTTCTTTCCTTCCTTCCTGACTTTCTTTGACTAAAGGTGGTTTTCTCTGGTGTATGATTTAATTTCTTGCTTTTTATTTTTTGTGTATCTATACTATGTTTTTAAATTTGAAGTTATGAAGCCTGTAAATACTGCCGTATAACCCATTGTTTTAAAGTGATGTCAGCTTAACACTGCATAAGCAAACAAATAAACAAGCAACAAAAAAAACTAATAAAAACTCTACACTTTAACTTTATCCCCCAGCTTTTTAACTTTTTATTTTCTTCTCTTTATGTCTTATTGAAATGTCTATGTATTGAAAAGGTGTTATAGTAATTATTTTTCACTGGTTCACCATTTAGTCTTTCTACTTAAGAGAGTAAACACATCACAATTATAGTTTTATAATATTCTGTGCTTTTCGGTGTGCTTGCTATTACCAGTGAGTTTTCTATCTTCAGATGATGTCTTTTCTGTTTGGTTTTTGTTTGTTTTCAGACAAGGTCTCACTCTGTCACCTTGGCTGGAATGCAGTGGCACAATCTTGGCTCACTGAAACCTCTGCATCCCAGCTCAAATGATTTTCCCTCCTCAGCCTCCCAAGTAGCTGAGACTGCAAGTGCATGCCACCACATCCAGCTAATTTTTAAATAAAAATTTGGAGAGACAAGGTCTCACTACTACTTGCCCAAGCTGGTCTCAAGCATCTAAGTTTAAGCTACCCTCCCTCATTGGTATCCCAAAATGCTGGAATTACAGACATGAGCCACTATACCTGGCCCTCAAAGGATTTCTTCTTGCTTGTTAGTATCTTTCTTTCCAGGTTGAAGCACTCCCTTTAGCATTTCCTGTAGGAAAGATCTGGTGTAGATAAAATCCCTCAGCTTTCGTTTGTCTAGGAAAGTCTTTATTTCTCTTTCATGCTTGAAGGATATTTTCATCGAACGTATTCTAGGGTAAAAGTTTGTTTCCTTCAGTACTTTAAATATGTCATGCCACTCTCTGCTGGCATAAAAGGTTTCTACTGAAAAGTCTGCTGCCGGACGTATTGGGGCTCCTTTGTATGTTGTTTCTTTTCTTTTGCTGTTTTTAGGATCCTTTCTTTATCCTTAATCTTTGGGAGTTTGATTATTAAATGCTTGGAGGTAGTCTTCTTTGAGTTAAATCTGCTTGGTGTTCTATCACCTTTCTGTATTTGAATACTGATATCTTTCTCTACATTTTGGAAGTTCTTTGATATTATCCCTTTGAATAAACTTTCTACTCCTATCTTTTTCTCTGCCTTCGCTTTAAGATCAATATTGTTAGATTTGCCCTTTTGAGGCTGTTTTCTAGATCTTGTAGTGATGCTTCATTTTTGTTTATTCTTTTTTCTTTTGTCTCTTTTGACTATATATTTTCAAATAGGCTGTCTTCAAGCTCACTAATTCTTTCTTCTGCTTGATTATGCTCTTAAGGAACTCTGATGCATTGTTTTAGCATGTCAATTGCATTTTTCAGCTCCAGAATTTCAGCTCAATTCTCTTTAATTAGTTGAATCTCTTTGTTAAATTTATCTGATGGAATTCTGATTCCTTCTCTTTGTTACTTTGAATTTCTTTGAGCTTCCTCAAAACAGCTATTTTGAATTCTCTGTCTGAAAGATCACATATCTGTTTTTCCAGGATTGGTCCATGGTACCTTATTCAGTTTGGTGAAGTCAAGTTTTCCTGGATGGTCTTGATAGTTGGGGGTGTTCATCGGTGTCTGGGCATTGAAAATTTAGGTACGCATTGTAGTGTATACAGTCTAATCATCTTATTTAAAAATAAAAGACACCTCCACACATTGACAACTACTGAAATTTTAGGTAAATAAGTAAGTTTCAGAAATTATTCTGGGGCATAGTATTTGTAAACAAGTAAAAAATGGGCTTGGTAAAAACTTAGAATCTGGCAATCTGAACATATTGATTTGTAAATATTCTCTGCCCATAATGGGTCATGTTCATCTTCTCAAAGTTTTGGTTTTTCAGTCCCTGATGCAGGTAGGATTCCATATTCCTTTACAACTTTTGCTTCTCCCTGTCCCCACAAAGAGGGAGATACAACAAGAAGTCAGCAGTATGCACCTGAAAGAAGGCGTTTACCAGGAACTGGCCATGCTGGCTCTCTGATCTCAAACTTCCAGCCTCCAGAACTTGATAAATAAATTTCAGTTGTTTAGAAGCCATCCACTCTATGGTATTTTGATGTAACAGCCTGAACAAGTCAAGACATTGTTGGAGGGCATGGCTGTGGTTCACAGAGTGGCTGAGAGATCACTGAGGTGCCCTGCCAGTGGAACATGCTGAAAATCCTCTCTCTAGGGTGTCAGGGAGAGCTGTTCACAGGGACATGTCTCACCAGAGAGATTCTGCTACAAAAGAACCCAAAGGCTTCTAGGGGAAGCTGACGACCACAGTGCACTGTAGAAGCCAAGCACTAAATAAGCTGTGTATACGGCAAGAACTAGATGCTTAAGGAGTCACCCCTACTGTAGGAGCTGGGCACTAGAGAAGCTTTGCACTCTGCATAAGCTGGACGCTAGAGAAGCTGCCCACACTGCAGGAGCCTGCCAAGAGGGCTCACTGGAATCAGGGAGCAAAACCCTTTCTCCTGCAATGTCTCTTCAGCACACTCTACTAGCGTAGCTTAACCTTGTGTCAGCTGACAACTGAAAACTAAAGGGTCCAGCTTCATTTCACGGAGCAAGCAAAAAGGATAATTTTGGATCTCATGGGCACTAAATCAATAACTTGCACAGGTGGACATCAAAAGCAGTTTCCTAAAAGATAGGAGTTCATGAAATATGTCTTGTACCTTGGCAATCATTTGCTCTGGAGGCAACTAGCCAGAGAGAGGCCTGCTGACCGAACTGAGGCCCTCTGGACAGCAAAGAGCCTTAAAATTTTGAGTTTGATCACACCTGTAATCCCAGCACTTTGGGAGGCCGAGGCAGGTGGATCACGAGGTCAGGAGATCGAGACCATCCTGGCTAACACGGTGAAACCCCGTCTCTACTAAAAATACAAAAAATTAGCTGGGCGTGCTGGCGGGCAGCTGTAGTCCCAGCTACTCGGGAGGCTGAGGCAGGAGAATGATGTGAACCCAGGAGGCGGAGCTTGCAGTGAGCTGAGATTGTGCAACTGCACTCCAGCCTGGGCGACAGAGCGAGACTCCATCTGAAAAAAAAAAAAAAATTGAGTTTGAATGCTTTAGGGAAGGCCATACCTGTTCTATTTATTACAGTCCTCAGTAACTCCATAGGATCTTAAGCCCAGCAGCAAACTTCATACACATATATGCTGGGCCCACATAAGCATCTGAGCTCGTGATCCTTAACCATTTAACCACTTCATTTTACAGGTGAGGAAACAGCATGCTTAAATGACTACTTCTGCCTCTACCCCCATCTCTGTCATAGTCACACAAAACAGGGGGGAGGTAATACAAAAACCTGCCTTTAGTGATGATTTTTCTCAAACGTTTGCTTTGAATCTGGGCTGTTTGTATTGCACAGATTTTGCTCATTTACATAAAATCGGGATCGTTGGAGTAAATATATTCAGGTAATTCTCTGAGGCAAGAAAATAACCAAACACTTACCCAGACTTGTTTCTTCTTGGGTTAACTAGCCTGATATTACATATGCCTTAATGTAAAATCCCATTCAAAATCTCCTAAAACAAAACCAGCACTTCACAATTTGTAATTAGTACTACAAGAACAATTTAATTGATTCTCCTATTCTCCCTTCTCTTGCATTTTCAGAGCCATTACTTTCCATCTGATGAGGTTGTAGAGCTTTCTATCACTTCACCAGAATGGGAAATCTATGCTATTTTCATTAAGTAACTAAATGTTAGGCCATGTCCAATTCTTAAATAATTTCACACTCTTGGCAAGGGGGGGAAAAGATTATTCCAAGTTATTTCAAAGTGTTTACAGAATTGCTAATAATAATAACAGTAGCAATGCCTTACTAATGCAGAATACTTTATGGTTTATACATGTGTCTAATATGTAGTATATGTGACATAACATTATAGATACAATATATATAATTTCATTTGAAATAACTCTTTAGAAATTTTACTTGCTAGACCAGTTTTATTGCAACTTAAAGATGCTAAGGTGAAAAATAATTTGAAAACATTTTAGTTCATTCCAAACAGAAACATAAGCCTAATTATGTTATTTAAAAATAAAGGACACCTCCACACATTGACAACTACTGAAATTTTAGGTAAATAAGTAAGTTTCAGAAATTATTCTGGGGCACAGTATTTGTAAACAAGTAAAAAATGGGCATGGTAAAAACTTGGAATCTGGCAATCTGAACACATCGATTTGTAAATCTTCTCTGCCCATAATGGGTCACGTTCATCTTCTCAAAGTTTTGGTTTTTCAATCCCTGATGCAGGTAGGATTCCACATTCCTTTACAACTTTTGTTTCTCCCTCTCCCCACAAAGGCAGTGAAGAGGAATTCCCTCTATCCTTCACCTCATTTGTCTTTCTTTGTCTTTACTCCTGATAAGGAAGGAGTTCGGTTTGTTTTCTTTTTCTCTCTTTTTTTTTTTTTTTTTGATGATAAATGCATTTCACTATTTATTTAGATGTTTAAGCTCTCCCATTAAGTTTTTACAAGCTGATGGACACTGACAAATTATTTCTCCCACAGAACTAAAGCCACACATCCCCAGACAGTATAAATATATGGTTGAACTAACCTTAATATATATCACTATTTTATCAATTACATAATAAAACAAATTATCAAGTATCCAAATATTAAGTTACACAGCTTGAAAGGCATATAAAATATTAGATGTCTGCTCAGTTCATTAGCAGAAACCCACTTCTTTTTTTGCAAGAAAGGTTAGGAAGAGAAGGAAATAAAAAATCACTTTCAAACAAAAATAAGTTGGTAAACAACTTCTGATAAATATGGAAAAAATTACAAGAATTTCAGAAATTTTATGATTAAGAATTGTTTTAGCTACAGTAACAAATCATCTCTACCTTTAAAAAATATTTTACTAAATTAAAGGGCATATCCCACATGCTCTGCACAAGACCATGGCAATATTTTGCTAAAAATAATGAATAGCCCCCTCCCATTCTTTTCTCAGGCCTTCCCTGTGAAGTTGCACCTCAGATTGCAAACATTAAATTAACTGTAAGGCCTTTCTGTCTGAAGACATTAAAGACATGTGCTTCTATACAATGTAGATTTTTTAAATGGAGGTTTTTCATAACAGCACAAAGTAAGATTTATTGAAACACATTAAGTAATCACTGTAAGACTTGGTTAAAAAAAAAAAAAAAGAATCAATGGTTAAGCAAACCTGATACATGCGAGTATGAAAGAGAGCAGGCAAGTCACCATGTAGGCCCTACTTTCAATGTTTGAAATGATTGAAGGAATAAACTACATAAGGTCTAGAGTGTTCATAGTTCCTAGGATTTTAGTTCTGTATGGTACTAAAAATATACAAATATTGTGCCAGGTGGCACCTAATCCTCCTAATTTTCTTATATATTGATAAGATTCTGGCGTGGGAATAGATTTAAACAACACATAACTCAATACGGCATGATTTCAGGAAAGGTCAATTGGTACAAATGACAAGCATATTTTAAATGCTAACAGCAAGAATCTTTTGACAAGTGTCCAAATAGGTTCACTGTAACCCAAACACAGAGGTTGCCAAATCTATCTAGCTTGTGGCCTGGTAAAACTGCCTTTCAATACTCCTATGGAAGCTACATTAGACTTGATCACTAAGCCAACATGTTGGCTAATATGTCTAACAAATCAGGTCCTATCTCAAGTTCCACTTCCAAGGCAGTAGCATCAGGGACCCCAGTTTTATTGACTGCAACAGTTGTATCTATGACCACTGGAGTCTTTGAAGCGAAGCCACATCTTTAGGACAATACTTCTCCAAATACAAAAGTTACTTGCTGTTAAAAGCTCGACGCTGCTTTTCTCTTATGAATTGTACTGCATCTTCATCTTTCATTTTGCCTTCAATTAATGCTAGGGCAACAAGTACTGGAGCTCTCCCAAGGTCTGCAATGCAATGAACAGCAGTACCACAACCAGGTTCTTTACGAAACTTAAATTTTACAAGACTTAACCAATTATCAACAATCTGGTTGGATGGTGGTGCACCATCATCAAAGGGCCAATTGAGAACATGGATACCTTCTTTCTCCAGAAGAGCAGTGTCATAAGTTGCTTCACATACTCTTATCTATTGTGAAAACTCCATACTTCTTAAGTTCCTCTATAAATTTGTTTAAGGTCACATTGGTTGGATTGTGTGTAGTAAGAAATCCTCATGTTCTTGTATGTGACTTCCACAGGAACTGGGTGGTTCATTCTAGCCATGTTAATTTAGTTAAAGGACACTCAATAGGGTTATGAAAGAATTTTAAAAGTTGAATATAGAAATGATGCAAAGAAACTGAAGTCTACTTCAATATACTCCACTTGAAATTCTCTGTGCTTTGAGTATGAAGTTGTAAGTAATGATAAATGAAACTAACCTCCTAACAAGAAGCGGCAATTCTTCAATCCAGTAATACCGAGGCAACAGAAAGGAAATGCACTGAGGTTTACCCCATCCAGGTCAGAACTCTTGTAAAATGCCCTGTGGGTTTCAATACAACACTTCTGTGTCCAGGATAACCACTCTTTTGGGTGCCTCTTGGTGGAGTAGTAATGAATTTCTACAGTTTCCTTGTTTGCATAGAGGTCGTGCTGTGCCTGGCAGTAATCTCCACTGCCCTTCAGAAACTCCATAAATGTGTGACCAAGAACACCACAGAACTGAGGAATGTGTTTATGCATTGAAAATGGTGGCCTACTGCGTCAATCTCACTGGGAGCTGCAGACCAGAGCTGTTCCTATTCAGAAGTATCGCACTACCTGACTTCAAACTATACGACAAGGATACAGTAACCAAAACAGCATGGTACTGGTACCAAAACAAATATATAGACCAATGGAACAGAAAAGAGGCCTCAGAAGTAACACCACACATCTACAACCATCTGACCTTTGACAAACCTGACACAAAAAAGCAATGGGGAAAAGATTCCCTATTTAATAAATGGTGTTGAGGAAAAACTGGCTAGCCATATGCAGAAAACTGAAACTGGACCCCTTCGTTACACCTTATACAAAAATCAACTCAAGATGTATCAAAGACTTAAACGTAAGACCTAGGACCATAAAAATCCTAGAAGAAAACTTGGGCAATACCATTCAGGTTGTAGGCATGGGCAAAGACTCCATGACTAAAACACCAAAATCAATGGCAACAAAAGCCAAAATTGACAAATGGGATCTAATTAAACTAAAGAGCTTCTGCACAGCAAAAGAAACTATCATCAGAGTAAACAGGCAACCTACAGAATGGGAGAAAATTTTTGCAATCTATCCATCTGACAAAGGGTTAATATCCACAATCTGCAAAGAACTTAAATAAATTTACAAGAAAAAACAACCCCATCAAAAAGTGGGCAAAGGATCTGAATAGACACTTCTCAAAAGAATAATTTATGTGGCTAACAAACATATGAAAAAAATGCTCATCATCACTGGTCATTAGAGAAATTCAAATCAAAACCACAGTGAGATACCATCTCACACCAGTTAGAATGGTGATCATTAAAAAGTCAGCAAACAACAAATGCTGGATATGGAGAAATATGAACACTTTTACACTGTTGGTGGGAGTGTAAATTAGTTCAACCATGGTGGAAGACAGTGTGGCGATTCCTCAAGGATCTAGAACTAGAACTACCATTTGACCCAGCAACCCCATTACTTTGTATATACTGAAAGGATTACAAATCATTCTACTATAAAGACACATGCACACGTATGTTTATTGTGGCACTGTTCACAATAGCAAAGATTTGGAACCAACCCAAATGTCCATCAATAATAGACTGGATAAAGAAAATTGGCATATATACACCATGGAATACTATGTAGCCATAAAAAGGATGAGTTTATGTCCTTTGCAGGGACATAGATGAAACTGGAAACCATCATTCTCAGCAGACTATCACAAGAACAGAAAACCAAAAAAAAAAAAATTAAACAAAAAAACCCCACATGTTCTCACTCATAAGTGGCAGTTGAACAATGAGAACACACGGACACAGGGAGGGGAACATCACACACCAAGACCTGTCGGGGGATGGGGGGCTAAGGGAGGGATAACATTAGGAGAAATACCTAACGTAGGTGATGGGCTGATGGGTGCAGCAAACCACCACAGCACATGTATACCTGTGTAACAAAACTGCACGTTCTGCACATGTACCCCAGAACTTAAAGTATAATAATCCTACAGCTGGCCTAATCCTACAGCTGGTCCCCAGGCAGTGGTGGCAGGGGCTGCAGGGCAGGAGGCAGAGATGGTCGTCGCCAGATGGCGGCGGCCATGTTGCAAGCAGCCAGGGGGTACACCAGACTCTACCATGCGGTGAGTGGCTCCTGGTTTGTCTTCAGACATCAAAGTTATACTACAAGGTATAATCTTGATTCTTTTACTTATTCAAAAATATTTGAGTACCTACTTTCTGTCAGGCACTGCTCTGTGTAATAAGAATATAGCAATGAATCAAATAGAATTCCTGCTGTCATGTAGTCTATATTGTAAAGAGGGAGACAGAACATGAGCTCATCAGGTAATCGCAGAGTTTGTCAGGTGATGAAGTGCTCTGGGGAAAAGTAAAGCAGGGAAAGAGGACAGGTGAGTGATGTGGACCTAAATGAGGTAATCAAGAATGGCTCTCCAGAAAAGGTAATTGTTCAGAAAAAAAAAAAAGTTAAATCATTCAAGAAAAAGCTATGCTTATATCGCAAGTATTTCCTCTACAACTGCTGAAATCAGACTCAAAGGGATGATTGTGAAACTGTATTTGTCAGCTTGGGGATGCAGGGGAAGAACAGAAAAGGGGGGCGGGGGAGCAGAATGTGTTCTTCCTAACAGTGGATTAAGTGCTTGAAACGTATCACATACCCAACAAATGTGCAATGAATCTGAGCATAGTCAAGCTTCACACCTCTCATAAATCGAGGTAATGCAGCAGTCCTATCAAGAACAGTATTTTGGAATGCCAGTATGATGGATCTCCCTTATAGTTCAGCTGGTTTCTATCTCTGCACTTCATCCATCGGATAGTCCTCTGACGGGAAAAGAACCAGTGTCATCGTGGAGGAAGATAGAGCATCTTATAAGGGAAGTCCTAGCCACATGAGAAAGGAGGGAATTCCTGCCCTCCTAGACCCAAAGGATAGTGTAAAAAGGAGAGTACTACAAAGTTCTCTCTTGTGTCCTATCCTTGGGTCAAACACTGGGGTAGGGTAGATAGTGCTGGACATTTAACCTTTGCTAGATATGGGAGAATCTGGAACATCAGGGTTTAATAGCATGTTTTCCCCACTGTGCCTGAGGAAAGATGCAAACCCCTGGTTAAAAACCTTGCACGTGGATACATGTCCCAGGAGCAGTAATAGAGAAATGGCCAGGGAGAAGACCCAAAGGTAGAATTCCTGGCTCCTCAAGGCTCATTCAGTGTCTAGAACTACACTGTCCAATGTGGTAGCCACTGGCCACACAGGCTCCTTAAATTTAAAGTAATCGAGATTAAATATAATTTAAAATGTGTTTTCTTAGTTGCATTAGCCACATTTCAAGTGCTCAATAACTGTGTATGGCTCAAGACTACTGCATTGTACAACACAAAGAAAGAATGTCTCCATCATCATAGAAAGTTCTATTAGAGAGCAGTAGTCAGCAAACCTTTCCGTAAAGGGCTAACCAGTAAATATGTTTGGCTTTGTGGACAAGAAAGTCTCTGTCACAATTATTCAATACTATTGTTTTAGCATAAAAGCAGCTGTAGTCTGTATGTATATAAACAAGTATGGCCATATTCCAATAAAACTTTATTTTAAAAAACAGGCTTTGGTCTGAGGGATGCAACGTGCCTGTCCCTGGGAGAGAGGAGCCAAAGTTCCCACATGCCTCAGTAAAGGGACAGAAGCCAGTGAAAGAATCAGTGAGCTACTGGAGGCCTGGGCTGGGGCCAAATTGTGCACCCAGAGGCGATATGGGTCCAGGTACAACTCAGACACATAGGCCAAAGGCCAGACCACAAACCTGCACCCAGATTCAAGGCCATCCTGAGAAGGAGCAGGAAGAGAGGAAAGAAATTCAAAAGACCAACCCCAAATAATCGAAATGATCTAGAAGAAACTGTTTAAATGGAAGAGACAGTGATACTGTCTGTTGGCAGATGTAGGTGGCCCCGCCCACTGTGCCAGTCCCACCACTCCCCATATCCCTAACCCCCTGAGGGAGTAGGAGCTCAGGAGGAAGTTTAAATCTATTATTTTTAGCCGGGCGCGGTGGCTCAAGCCTGTAATCCCAGCACTTTGGGAGGCCGAGGCGGGTGGATCACGAGGTCAGGAGATCGAGACCATCCTGGCTAACATGGTGAAACCCCCTCTCTACTAAAAATACAAAAAACTAGCCGGGCGTGGTGGCGGGCGCCTGTAGTCCCAGCTACTCGGAGGCTGAGCCAGGAGAATGGCGTAAACCTGGGAGGCGGAGCTTGCAGTGAGCCGAGATCGCACCACTGCACTCCAGCCTGGGTGACACAGCGAGACTCCGTCTCAAAAAAAAAAAAAAAAATCTATTATTTTTAAAAAATAAGCTAGTTTCCTTGACTCTCTAAGTTACAGTGAAAATAAAAAGTCAGTGCTGTTACACAGTGTTTTCTCAAATATATATAAAGACACTTTAGAAAGGAAATCTTTGCACTCTTTCTAGGAGCACTGATTTGGGCTAATTCATCCTCTACAGCCCCTCCAGGGCCTCCTTGTGACTGAGGATATACACTAAGGCCTTGTGTGAGGGGAACACTAGCATGGAGGGAGAAAATCTGGGCTCTAGCTGTGTGACTTATACTAAACCTCTAGCCACTCTGGGCTTCAGTGACCTTATCTGCCATATAGGGAGACAGATCAAATGACTCCTAAGTTCTTATTCAGTTCAGAAATAATATTTTTTGATTCATCTGAAAGAAATCTGGCTGGGGTTGTGCCCTGTTGTTATAATTAACATAGTTAGCCTGATCACATGTCAATGGATTAAGTCTTAGCTTTACTATTAAGATAAAACTGAATAAGCTAAGTTTCTTCGAGTTCACTGAAAAGTTCTGATATTTAATACTTGGATAGTTATAAGGACATGCTATCACTCAAACTATATCAGTCGTCTCAGGCTGCCATACTAAAATGCCATAGATTGGGTGACTTAAAGAACAAACATTTATTTCTCACATTTCCAAAGGCTGGAAGTCGAAGATCAGGGTGCCAGCATAATTGGTTTCTGGTGAGGGCTCTCTTCCTGACTTGTAGATGGCCACCTTCTCACTGTGTCCTCACATGGCAGGGAGAGAGTGAGCTCTCTGGTGGCTCTTCCTTTAAGGGCACTAATCTCATTATGGGGCCCTACCCTCATGACTTCATCTAAATCTAATTACTTCCCTAAGGTTTCATCTCCAGATACTATCTCATTGGAAGTTAGGTCTTCAACACATGAATTTTGAGGGAACATAATTTAGTCCATAGCACAAACCTTCAAATTACTTTAAGGTAAGATGCTGACCTCTTGGAATTTTGCAATCTACTCATGGACAAAACAAAAGAAGATGTGTTTCTCATCAGCAAGAAATTTTTGAGAAAGGAATGTCAAATTGTGTCCCACCTTTCTGATATTCAAAGCAGAGGCAGGATGGGAGGATGACTGTCTCAATTACCCATTATCATAATAACTAACATTTACTTGACAACTTACTGTGCACCAGACACTCCTTGAAGTGCTTTACATGTATCATCTAATTTAACTCTACAATAACCTAAAGTGATAGCCTTTATTACTAGACCTATTGCAGAGATGAAGACACACTAATACTTGCAAAGCCTTAGTAGCTTTCATACAGTGTCACAAATAATGAGACTGAGTCCAGATAGAAAACTCAGTAGACTGACTCCAGAGCCTGCCCTCCTAATCACCATGATCTACAGCCTTCAGGTTGGACACAAGTCATGGGAAGAGTGCCTGTGTGCATGCCTGTTTGTACACACACGCATGTGCATGCACACACATACACATAAATCAGATGTGCTTGAAAAAGGTTGCATGCATTTAATGTATTCATAATATGTGTTAATTAATGTGTTAATGCCTAGAAGTTATTCACAGTCTATGATGGACTTCTTTAACCAACTAAGCAAAATGCATTCTCCCAACATCTTGATGAGATCAGAATCCCAGAAAATGGGAATTTTGATGAGTGGTGAAGACCAAGAAGATATTTTGAACTGGGGCCCTTGAAGGATGAAAGGTCTAGATAGAACATTGAACTTAGAAGCCATGAACAGCTAGGGTATGAGACAAAGGCTCAAGTGCTTGATAAGAGGAAAAGGATGGAAAAAAGGAGGAAGCCCCACTGGGGCAAGAACTACGGCAAGTGAGGTGTTCCCACTCCAGAGCTCTGTGTGCCAGACACTGTACAAATTCTCCCCGCAATAATCTGTAGTCTGTACACAGCCTCCCTAGGACAAATCACTGTTACCCTTTTGCCCAAGATGACCAAAGTCAAGTCATTAAGACCTCTTTTTGTGCCAGCAAGATGCTTGAGTTTGGTCATTCCTGGCTGCCAAGATATGACGTATGACTTATGTTAAAATGTGACTGCATGTGGAACAACATTCAGAGGAAGCTCAGAAAATTCAATGGTTGAGTTTAAAGACAAGAGCCCAGTTCAGTGACAGAATGGATGTGCAACCAGTCATCCTAGCCATCAATTTAAATGGCCACATAATTTGAAAGACTGACAGTCATTAGTGTTCAGTATGAAGCTATCTGAGGCACTAGCTTGGTTACCTGATGGTCAAGTTCACTAGATGGCTACAGCTGGGCAGCAAGGTCTGTAAGTGCAGAGATTCCCTACCATATGTTTTTGCATCATGCTTGGACTTCTTGAAGATATCTATGATCTCAGACTCCGAAGTCACAATCAACTAGATAGTTGTTCTTTGAAAGTGGGGCAGGCAATGGAACATGGATATCTTTAGTCAATTCTCGAAGACCTCCTCAATGGCTGAGAATCAGTAGCTTAGCTAATAACAAAGCCCTTTGCTTTGACCTCTCAGCTGACTTTGGGACCTTCTGTGCTTGTCCTCTTCATATCCCTGCACTCATCTCTCTTCACCTTAACCACTCGAATCTCTAACGAGGAAATCTTTGCTTGACTTGGGCAATTCCCTGCCTTCCTTTTTCATGGGCATTGTGCCTACAACTCTCTTCTCCCTCTCAGCTTCCCGAACCATTCATTTTCCTTATTTAAAAGCTTTTTATTGCCCAAATATTGGTGTCTAATATCTTTCTCTGATAAAAGGAACCAGGGTTCCATCAAAACAAATGGCTGATTTTAGGACTGGGTAGGAAATATACAAGTCTGGAGCATCTTATAGTACCAGAAAATATGGAAGTGCTTGAAAAAGAAATTGATGGGATGTATTAGTCTGCTAGGGCTGTCTTAAGAAAAAATACCACAGACTGGATGGCTTGAATAATAGAACTTTATTTTCTTATGACTCAGGAGGCTAGAAGTCCAAGATCAAGGTAATGTCAAGGGATTGGTTTCTGGAGAGGCTTCTCTTCCTAGCTTGTAGGAGACCATCTTCTCATTGTGTCCTCACACATCCTTTCCTCTGTGCATGCACGTGCACACACACACACACACACATACACACGCAGAGGCTGGAGAGAGAGAGAGACAGAAAAGAGGGAAAGCATACAAGTATGCTCCCTTGCTCCTTTGTGTCTCTTCTGATTCTTCTTTTTTTTTTTTTTTTTTTGAAACGGAGTCTCGCTCTGTCACCCAGGCTGGCATGCAGTGGTGCCTTCTCAACTCACTGCAAGCTCCGCTTCCTGGGTTCAATCCATTCTCCTGCCTCAGCCTCTCAAGTAGCTGGGAGTACAGGCACCCACCACCATGCCCAGCTAATTTTTGGTATTTTTAGTAGAGTTGGGGTTTCACCGTGTTAGCCAGGATGGTCTCAATCTCCTGACCTCGTGATCCGCCTGCCTCGGCCTCCCAAAGTGCTGGGATTACAGGCATGAGCCACCGCGCCCGGAAGCACACTAGTCCTATTGGATTAAGGCCCTAGCCTTATCACCTCATTTAACCTTTATTATCTACTTATAGGCCCTGTCTCCAAATACAGTCACATTGAAGTTTAGGGCTTCAACATATGGATTTCTGGAGGACACAATTCAATTCATAGCATGAGGTTATAAGCCACCCACTTTTACGAAAATTTTTAATGGCAGCGATAGAAAACTACTACAGCATCCTGGGACAACAAAAAAGAAGTTAAAAAAATAAAGAATCTGAATCATCTATAGACTATACTTAATAATAAAAATTACGTTAAAAAACATAAAGAACCCGAATCAACTATAGACTATAGTTAATAATAATGTATCACTATTGGATCATTAATTGAAACAAATGTACCATAGTATAATATAAGATATTAATAAAGGAAAAACTTGGTGTGGGGTAGGTGAGAACTCTGCACTAGCTTCTCAAAAGGACACAGGTGCCAACTGTAAGAGTTTCCACTGGCAATACTAGAATAATCTGAGCAACAAAATAGAGTAGTAATGGAACATAATCCAATGTATAAAATATCCATGAGGTCACACTGATATAAATACATGATTAAATAAATTAATAAATGCGGGGAAAGGGACAAATCTCCCACACAGATGAATTGCAAATAATTTATGTAGATCTTTCACCCTGAAGAGCAGGAGCCTAACTCCCCACTCCTTAGGTGCGGGCTGTGCATAGCGACTTCTTTCCAAAATGCACAATGTGGAAAGGGAGAAAAAAGAGTAACTTTACAGTAGAGAAACCTGACAAACACTACCTCGGCCAGGTGACCAAGGTCAACATCAACAGTGATAAATCTTGTTGACACTGTGTACCCTTGATAAGATGTGATGAAAATATCACTTTACCTCTGTGACTTTCCTGCCAGTAACACATAACCCTAGTGTTATCATAAGAAAACATCAGACACATTCCAAAAAACGGGACATCTTACAAAACACATATCCAGTAGTCTTCAATTTGTTGAGTCATCAGAAAATTAGGAAAATCTGAAAAACTGCCACAGCCAAGCAAAGTCTAAAGAGACATGACATAATGTGGTGTCTTGCATGAGATCTGTTATGGGTTAAATCATATCTCCTCTCACAAAAAAAGATATGTTGACATTCTAACCCCCAGTACTTCAGAATACAACCTTAATTGAAAATAAGGTCATTGCAGTGTAACTAGTTAAGTTGGGATGCAGTCTAGAGTAGGGTAGGTCCTGAATCCAGTACGACAGCTGTCCTTATAAGAATCTCATGGCCATGTGAAGATACATGGAGAAGGCCATTTGACAGTGAAGGCAGGGATTGGAATTATGTAGCTGTAAGCCCTGGGAACCAGAGATTGCCAGCAGCCACCAGAAGCTAGGAGGAGAAAAGGAAGGGCTCTCCTATAGGTTTCAGAGGGAGTATAATCTTCCTGGCACCTTGGTTTTAGGCTTCTAGCCTCTAGGACAATACATTTCTGTTATTTTTAAGCCACCCAGTTTGTCAAAAATATTTACAGTGGTCATAGGAAATGAATACCGGATCCTGGAACAGAAAAAAGTAAGTAAACAAAATAAAGACATCTGAATCAACTGTAGACTGTAATTAATAATAATGTTTCCACTACTGGATCATTAATTGTAACAAGTGTACCATAGTGTAATATAAGATATTAATAATGGAGAAACTCGGTGTGGGGTGGATGGGAACTCTGCACTCAGTTCTCAATTTTTTAACAATGGAAAATTGTTTTTAGAATAAGATATATTTTAAAAGAACCATTTTTCTTATTTCAGCAATTGTTGAAATAAGGTCTCAATTTCTCAAAGCTTTGATTTTGAAACCATCTGCCTTTGTGTAGTTTATATCAAATGCATTCTAATTTTAAAGAATCAGGAACTTCTCCACAGAAAGCCATCATCCTAAAGGCATCATGCCTCCCAGTTTAGTCATGTCTCCTTCCTCTCCTCTCTTCACACATGAATCTTTTAGGTCTCGTTAACCCTCCATTCATTCACTCTATGCCAGGAAATGTGCCAGGGATGTAGGGTACAAAGTGACCTTGCCATCCAGGGAAGGAGACAGACACTAGAAATATCATCACACATAGAAATGCCAAATCACCCTGTGACCTTTTAAGCTTGAATGGCTGACTGTGAGGACAACACAATCTCCACCATGAGTGGAATGCTTAGCTTAGAAAGAAACCAACGCAGAGAGGCCCGGGGACATTGCTGGAAATGCTGGAGTTGGTTATGCCTGAATTCCCTACCCTTCCTTGACATCATAGTTGCATGGCCAACTAAATACCCATTTTTAACTTAAAAATCACAACTTTCACAAATTATATAAAAGAGAAGTTCATCGTGTTACGGGAAACTTTTAGAGGGATATCACTTGGGGGTGTCAAGAAAGAAAGCTCTGAGGATGTATATCCTTTAGGACATGATGCAAAGTGAACAAGCCAGTTACAAAAAAATACTGTATTATTTCACTTCTGTGAGGTACCTGCTATGATTTGAATGTCCCTTGCAAAATTCATGTTGAAACTTAATCCCCAGTGTAACAATATTGAGAGGCGGGGCTTTTAAGAGGTGATTGGATGGTGAGGGCTCTGCCCTTATGAATGGATTAATCCATTCATGGATTAATGGACTAATGTGTTATCCTGGGAAGGAAACTGGTGTCTTTATAAAAGAGACCCGAGCCAGCACCTTAGCATGCTCAGCCCCCTCGACACGTGATACCCTGCACCACCTTGGGACTCAGCAGAGAGAGCCCCCACCAACAATAAGGCTGTCGCCAGATGTGCCCCTTCAATGTTGGACTTTCCCACCTCCAGAATTGTAAGAAATTCCTATTCTTTATAAATTACCCGGTGTTCTGTTATAAGCAACAGATAATGAACTAAGACAGTATCTGAGCAGTCAAACTAATAGAGACAGGAAGTAGAATGATGGTTGTCAGGGGCTAGGGAGAGGGAAGTTTAGTCTAATGGGTACAGAGTTTCAGTTTTGCAAGATTAAAAGAAGTTGTGGAGATGGATGGTGGTGATAATTCACAACACTGTGAATTTACTTAGTGCCACTGAATTGTATATACACTTAAAAATGGTTAAAATAACAAGTTTTATGTTTTGTGTATCTTATTGTAGTTTAAAACATTTTCAGTGGGAAAAAATTTGTTAGCTCAACATCATGTAGAAGTCATTGACTATTTACGGGGATGAGAAGAACCAATTAAAATACTAGTAGCAGATGTTTCTGGAAAAGGCAGTGAAAAAGCTGCAAAGCCCATCTCCCAACAAGCCCCTAGTACACACCAGATTCTCACAAGTCACTGGCTTTGGGATGGTTTTCATGCATTTTCTTACTCTTTCCCATGTCCCACTACAGAAATTTCAGCACAATCTCCTATCATCAGAGGAAAATGACTTTCAATATGCAAAGCCCATGATTCTCCAAGGGAACATAGAGAAATACATTAATTAGTTTCTCTCACTTCCTCCTTTCTCCGCATACTGCAAGGATTTTGTTCTTTAAAAAAAAAAAAAACTCAACCAATAAAACAAAAACATGAAAAAGTAAACCAGGCACTTATTAATTATTTATAAGCTATATTTTTCCCTTTTGCACTTTTTCTTTCTATTTATTTACTTTTCCTGGAGACACGGTCTCACTCTGTCAGCCAGGCTGGAGTACAGTGGCGCCATCTAAGCTCATTGCAACCTCTCCCAGGTTCAATCCATTCTCATGCCTCAGTAGCTGAAACTATAGACGTGTGCCACCGTGCCCATCTAATATTTGTATTTTTAGTAGAGATGGGGTTTCACCATGTTGGGCAGGCTGGTCTTGAACTCCTGACTTCAGGTGATACATCCGCCTCGGTCTCCTTTTGCACTTTTTCAAAAATGCAGACTTTTACTCAACACAGCTGCTAATATTTTGCTGTAAGTCACTGAGAAATTGTGAAAATGCTTGTGACAGATAGTTACATTGTCCCATCAAACCTGGTAAAGAAAACCCTTTCTTTGGAATAACACTGCTTTAGTTTTTTCACTATTTACTTTTTGCAATTAAGAAGACCTATAATCTCTCTATGCCCCATTCTCCACATTTGAATTGTGGAAGATAAATTCCTCACACTTCTAGTAAATTATGGTAATGTGTGAGACATCCTGTGGCTAAAATACTTCAGATTCCCCGGAAAACCTAATCTATAGCTTCGTAAGATTATTTATAAACATGCTAACAATTCTGCCAAAGGTTAAGCATCTACTGTATGGATAATGATTTACCTAGAAATAAAAGCCCTATCCATCTGTCCATCCATCCATCCATTTGCTTGTTCTACAAATGGTTATAGAATGGTCCTGAATCCAGCCCCGTACATGGTACTGAGCTAGGCCTGTACAAGATACAAGCAATATGGTACGGGAGTTAGGCATTCAGACATTGGAGTCAGACTGCTTGAAATTGAACTCTGGGTAACTACGATCATGAGTCTTTCCAAATCTCAGCTTCCTTATCTAGAATGTGAGGATAGTAATATGCCTGTTCCTTGAGAATTTGGGGTGTACTAAATGAGATAATGCATATAAAGTGCTTAGCACAGCAGCCAGCACATAATATAGCACCCAGTATATATTAGGTATTATTATAGAAGTATGTAAAATCCAATCCTTGCCCTCCAGGTTTTGTTAGAGAGGCTACATCTTTCTTACTTATTCTTCTAAGTCAGGGCTTCCCAGAAGGCTATTGTTATTCACTACACACAGTTGACACCCAAGTCTTCTACTGCTTTCCTTTCTCTACACTTAGGTGTGGGGCTTCTACACACCTCCTGCTAGAAATGTGCTCCAGCTTATCTACCAGTTCCAGGGGCACCTCCTTTCTTCTTTTCCCATCCTTTCCCTGTAATGATGAGATTTGTGAGGTGATTGAGGAGCCCTGCTTTAAATCAGGGATTGGCATACTACAACTCTCAGGCCAAATCTGACCCAATGCCTGTTTTTGTAAGTAAAGTTTTATTGGAACACAGCCATGTTCATACTTGTTTGTATTGTTTGTAGCTGTTTTCAGACTATAATGGTAGAGTTGAGTCTTGGAACTGAGACATTATGACCCAACAAACCTCAAATGTTTACTATCTGGGACTTTACAGAAAACGTTTACCAGTTCCTACTCTAGATAATGATGATGATGATGATGATGACAATGAAGAAGACAAGCCACTTCTGCCATTTATTGAGCAAAAGGCAATAATATTAACTCTATTCTACAAATAAAGACATTGAAGCCCAAAGATGTTAAGTAACCTTATCAAAGTGACAGAGCTAATGCATGGCAACTAATATCACTCCTAAGTTTGTTCTCCCAGTTCAGTTATTCAATGCCCATATAATGAGTGGCTACTGTTGGTGTCCAGGGCATTAGCCATTAGGGATAGAATGGTAGGCCTTACTCCAGGGAATAATAACTGAGTCCTTTCTAGATAAAAGTAACTCTTGATACCTGTCCCTGTTACTGAAAGCTTACCCCAAGTATACTTCTTTCCAGTTTACCCTCATCTTGATATTGCCACCACTTTCTACTACAGCTTCATTTGATAGAAGAGTAAGTCAGATACATCTTTTGTTCCTTAGGAACATTCCTCACTGTTTATTGGACCTTAGGCTCATTGTTGGGTTCCAATTTCTTACCTACTTTTTCCTTTAGGTGCCTTGTTCCCATTGTTCTCTTACCTAGAGTTGCCAGATAAATTACAGGACACCAGTTGAATTTGATTGTCAGATAAACAACAAATTATTTTAGTCTAAGTATGTCCCATATAATATTTGGGACATATGAAGGGCGTTCTCTATTTTTATTTGCTAATTCTGGCAACCTTACCCCTATGTAAATATTTTTGTAGGTAGAAGAATTATCCACTGTGGGTAGCAGGGTATTTACTGGGAAGGCCTCAAGGGTTAGGACAGACAGCATTGGATTTCCCAGCAGAGGATACGTGTGCCAGGCCAGCTGGGCAGCACCCCTCCACAGAATGGGAATGAGAGCCCCTACTCTCAAGGTCTGGTAAAGACTCAGTGAAATGTTGTACATGAATAGCATTGTGTTTGGCGAAGTGTAGTTGTGTTGCTTTGTTTTGTTTTGTTTTGTTGTTGAAGTGGAGTCTTTCCCTGTTGCCCGGGCTGGAGTGCAGTGGCGTGAACTCAGCTCACTGCAACCTCTGCCTCCCAGGTTCAAGCGATTCTCCTGTCTCAGCCTCCTGAGTAGCTGGGATTACAGGTACCCACCACCACTCCCAGCTAATTTTTGTACTTTTAGTAGAGACGGGGTTTCGCCATGTTGGTCAGGCTGGTCTTGAACTCCTGACCTTGTGATCTGCCTGCCTCAGCCTCCCAAAGTGCTGGGATTACAGATGTGAGCCACCGCCCCGACCATGTAATTGTTATTTATCTTCACTCCAAGTTATATTTGTTCATTCATTTTAGTTATTTCCTCCGGTAGTTCGGATTCTAAAAAACAGATATTCCTCAATATACCCTCAGCACAGCACTGTCATATTGTGTCCCTCTAGCCTCTTTGTTTTCCAGGATCTCACTGAAAGATTTAAATGACCATCAAAGTTAAGTTAATTTATGAAGTATACAGAATGCTCCTCCCAATTTATAAATTCCATGGGGGGAAAAAAAGGAAGTTTGACAGACTGGGTTGTTATAAAATGAAAGATATTATACACACACACATTCCTAGAGTGGCCTCAATTATTTTTTTAATTTTTAATTTTTGTGGGTATATAGTAGACAGATATATTTATGGGGTACAGAGATGTTTTAATACAGGCATGCCCTGTGAATTAGTCACATCATGGAGAGTGGAGTATCCGTGCCCTCAAGCATTTATCCTTTGTGTTACAAATACTCCAATTATACTCTTTTAGTTATTTTTAAATGTCTAATTATTATTGACTATTGTCACCCTGTTATGCTATCAAATAGTAGGTCTTTTTCATCCTTCCTAACTACCTCAGTGCTTTTCAATTACCTCAGTTCATATTCAGTTACATTATCTGCTTTCGAGTTCCACCCTGTTTCAAATTCCATACTTACATTTGACAGCAGCAAATAAAAACTCATTTTTAAAAAATTCCTGGAATAATAGAATTTTTATTTTCTTTGTCCATTCAGTAAATGCCAGATCCACCTTACTCTTTCTTCTTTTTTTGAGACAGGGTCTTGCTATGCTGTCCACACTGGCCTCGAACTCCCAGGCTCAAGGGATCTTCCCACCTCAGCCTCCTAAGTAGCTTGGACTACAGGTGTATATCATCACACCTAGTTAGATCCTTCTTATTCTAAGGTCTCTTTTAGAAACTAAAATTTGATGGTTATAATTAATGCAATTTTTCTTCTCTTACATTATTAGAGAATAAGAATACGATAGAGTAGTACATTAAAAAAAAAAAAAGAAGAAAGAAACTACATCCTGGCTAACATGGTGAAACCCCATGTCTACTAAAAATACAAAAAATTAGCTGGGTGTGGTGGCGAGTGCCTGTATTCCCAGCTACTCGGGAGGCTAAGGCAGGAGAATGGCATGAACCTGGGAGGCGGAGCTTGCAGTGAGCCGAGATCTTGCCACTGTACTCCAGCCTGGGCAAAAGAGCGAGAACCTGGAGAGAGAGAGAGAGAGAGAGAAACTAAATAATCCATGTAAACAAATTGGAACCAAGCTGTTTACTTCTCAGTCTTCACTTAGAGTCTTTGCTTCTGTGATTTTAGCAAATAGTTGCTAATGCCTCTCACACTTTCTTAAAAATGCAGAAGAGAATGATATGTTACCTGTCTCCAGGAGATGGTCAATGTGGGAATGTGCTCATGGAAACCCTCAGTTCATAAAGATGTCTGTTTATTTCTCATAAAACTCTTTAGTCAAACACTCTGCCAAATTTCTGTATCAGAAATTAAGCATAAAACACTCCACTTTCTATTGTTGCCTATGACTCTTAATATTTTGAGAAAAAACAAAAGGTAAATAAAATGGAAGGAATCAAGGAGATTAACCATTAGAAATAAAAAATGAATCACCACACTGAAGAAAAAAAGCTTAAATTCAAGGGGATTTTTATTTCAAATGGTAATGGGGCCTGTTGGTTCAAGTGAAATCACATAAGAGCTATTTTGCTCAAGTCTTTTCCAAGTGAAAAATTGTCAACAGGATTAAAGAAATATATTTGAATTCTAATATATGCTCATAAGAAACTAGTGTAAAACATTTACAAAATTCTTCTCCCTAGGTAATATTCCCCAGTTCACTTTAAAGTCCCAAATGAAAGCTGACAGACTGTTCTACTGCAGACTGAGATCTTTTAAAATGGTCTCAGATCCCTAATGCATGAGTCAATTAAAGTGCCTGGTGCTCCTCCTCCCCGCAGAGTGTATTAGTCTGATTGCTGCTGCCTGTTCTCCCCGCCTATGATTTCCATGCACCCGTTGTTCACAGTAGAGAAAAAGCTCACTAATGTATTACCCCTAAAATGAAAAACCATTCTCTCCTGCTAATAAATGCTAGGCTACAGTAAGCAGATGAAGAAGTTTAAAAAGGAAAACAGGGAAAGAACATTTAACAAAACCTGATGTCCTCTGGTTTGTACTGCACCTGAAAATCACTTGGAACTTAACCAGTGAGGTTAAAGGAAGAGGCCTGTGGCATGAATGGGAACTTCTTTTGCCACGCAGGTGCTGTGGTTTTGAGTGTGTCACTGACAGATGCACATGCCCCTAAATCTCTCTCCATCTGTCACAGAGCCCACCATGACAGATGCATGCCTTTGAAAAAGACTACCCATCTCTCATGTTTTGCTTTTGAACTCTATGCCTCTATCTGGAGAAGTCAGACATGGATCCAAAGTCAACCATTATTTTAGAACACAGTACTTTAGTAAGAATCAGCTAGTAAGGCCATAAGGGGACCAAACAGGTAACAATTAAATTGTGATGAAGGGTGGGCAAGCGGAATGTCTGGAACCACCCTGGCGAACTCTAAATTGTCAGGGCTCACACCCACAGCACTTGGTGCCTGGAGCAAGGGAGATGCCATAGTGGAGAAAGGAGAGATGGCCTTAGACACATTGACTCACATCACATTTTTCAAAAGCCTGCTCTGCTTTGCAGGCAGAAGGGCAGGGGTAGAAATTGGGCTGGAGTTCTCCTCTAACTCTAAACACCCCTCTAGCTCTCACGTGGCTTTCTGCCTTCCTCCTTTTCAAGCCACACAGATTGTAGATCCCAGAGAAGCAAGAAGATGGTTAAACATGGAATCAGGCACCTTGTATAGCTAATTGACAATTTTTTAATACTCTTTAAACACTTGTTTAACTTGGAAGAGAGACTGTGCACTACAAAGGGGAAAAGCTGAGAAGGAAGATATGTAGGGAGTCCTCAGTTTCTTTTGTTGTGGTTGTGGTGGTGGTGTTTGAGACATGGTCTCATTCTGTCATCCAGGCTGGAGTGCAGTGGTGCAATCACAGCTCACTGCAGCCTCCACTTCTTGGGCTCGTTCAATCCTTCCACCTTAGCCTCCCGAGTAGCTGGGACCACAGGTGCATGCCACCATGCCTGGGTAATTTTATATTTTGGTAGAGATGGGGTGTCACTATTTGGCTAAGGCTGGTCTCAAACTCCAGGGCTCAAGTGATCCTCCCACCTTGGCCTCCCAAAGTGCTGGGATTACAGGTATCAGCCACCATGTCCACCCTCAGTTTCTTTTATTTTCCTCAGCAACTCGGTTCTTTCAACTAAGCATGGGGACTCCACTCAGGAAATCAAAACATTCATCTGCCCTTGCCCCAATCCAAGTCTCTTGTCGAAGTGTTCCTTCCAGCCACAGAGAATGCAATCTGTGAGGAGAGTTCTTGCAAAAACCCGTGTCCTTTCTTTTCTATGTCTAGTACTGTTTAGTGCCCCTTATAGATTAGGTGCTTGGGGAAATGCCCAGAAACCTCACCCCTTAATCCTTCTCTGGTTGAACGTCTGGCTATGTAATCTCAGATGCCCCCAGCCTTCATTAACCCTCACTGAACTCTCTCCCCAAGACTGCTCACTGTACATACTCCTGTCCTCAGATTTTGAGCTGTGTTGGGAGCAAAAATTCTACAAACAAGCAAATATACTAATAAGTCTGAGGTAAGAGAGGGTCCTTCTAGAATTCAGAAAAACCAGTTGGGAAGACTTGTAATCCAGCAATTTACAAAGAGCCTGGCATATAGTATATGTTCACCAAGTACTTGTTGAAAGAAAATTAACGAATGAATGAGCCACTGTGGCAAGAGGGTAAAGGATGATATGCTATCTATCTACAACTGTAACTGAAGCTACATTCCTTTATAATTTGGCTCTATCATGATCTGTTTTTTAACAATTACTGATGTTGAAGTGCATTTTTTTGACATATCACACTAAGGAGTGGTGCTGGAAAACAAAAGACTTTCTGTGCCTTCTCATTTCCACTGGTCTCTTGGTTTGGCCTTGGGTAAACCCATGTGATATTTCTGAGTAGACAACAATGCCCAGGTTTAAACCGAACGCCAGCTATAAAATCCTCATATCAGTGTGCTCCTCTTGCCACTGACACATGAACTGGGAAAAAGGCAGGTTTAAACTCAGCTGATGGTAGATGTGCAAGTAAACCAGTAGCCACCTCTTTTTCCCAGCACCCTTGGGGGCATCATGTGGCTTTGCCATCAGCTCACCAGACTGTGCTCAAGCTGAAGTGTACATCACCTAAAATCAGCTTTCCAATTGGTTCCCCTTAAATGAACCTCAATACCCCCGCTGTGTGAACATGTGGAGTTCCTGACAAAGATGTTTATGAGATAGGAAATGCACCACAGGACACTCTGAATTTGCTTTTGGATAGAATGAAACTTAGAACAAATGCAACATGAGATACACATTATAGGCTGACTTAGACTATTAACCAAAAACTCTCTTAGATGCACACAGAAAGAACAATGATAGCTGATTTCTATAATTATAACCCAGAGAGTCTGCGAAATTCTGAACTATCTTCTGAATCTTCAAGCATGGTGTGGTTTTAGTTCATCTCTTTTAATATATTTAAATTCTTTGGAAAATCATTCTATTCTATAATGGCAATGTCTTATTAACTATAATATCTGGGTAGTTATAATATAAAAATAAAATTCTGCATAAGAAAGAACGGACTGATTCCCTGGTTCCCTATATAAGGAAAAGAGATGAAACTTACAGAACTCCCTAAGCTTATTTCTGGTAGTAGAAAAACTCAATCACAATTACATAAGTGGAGAGGTTTATAAGAATTACATAAGTGGAGAGGTTTAAAGGGAAGCAACATGTTGTCAAGACAGAACATTTTTAATATCTTGACAAGGCACTCTTCCCAGTTCTCCTTTGGTCATGACGTTAACCGTAGGCAAACTAATGAAGAATTGACTATTAATTTATCTACCTTTAGATGCTTTCTTGGAAATTCTTTTGTGTGTAGCTCCGTCTCCCTATTTCCTAACCCAAAATTAAAATCTCAATCCATACAACCTGGGACAGAAAAATAACTTGGGGCAAGCAGATTCTCTGGCTAGGGGATTCCTTGAAATAATAAATAATGAGCAAGCCAGATGCTTAAGAGTGAAAAATGAAGTTGTAGGTTATGATTTAAAGAGCAATTGAGAAGTTGGCGGAGATGTCATGATGGATCATATTCAAGTGAGGGTATGAGGGAGTGGAAACTATGAGCAAACATACACTCTGGTGATGAGGTTATACGTTTATTTAAACTACAATTCCACTATGCAGACAAAATATAACTTCTTTATTTGATTTAGAACAGCCTTAATCTTGTTAATGAGCCCCACCCACTGGGTAACAAAAAGAACAAAACAAAGCAAAATGCTTTAGTCTAGTTCTTAGCTTGAAGCAATAATTTTGACATTCTTAGGTATTACTCAGTTTTTTAGAATCTTATTTCTTTTCCTTCTCTGTGTCAATGTGATGTCTGGGTAGGGCAGATTAGAGTTTATATGATCTTGTGGCTTTGAGGGGAAAGAGGCCCAAATGCCATTTAATATTCTTTGTCTCCTCTAGTCTCCACAGCCATGACCTTGAACAGCTGCTCATGGCTGGCCCCGCTGGTACTCATAGCTACAATTGGCGGCTGGTACCACTTGCGATCTAGCCTCTCGTAGCTTGGGCGGTGGCTGATGGCCTTCCCTGGCTCATGTGGCCTCACTGCACTTTACTGATGTGAATAACCCTTCCTAAAGGGATGTGCCTCCCATTTGTCTGTCACAGCATCGAAACACACTTACTGAGAAATAGAGCTCCCCAAATTCTGTTTCCTCTACATTGAATCCACGTCACTGGAGCACCAAAAGCTGACTCAAAAACTAAAACATCAGGAAGTTGATCTCACCCCATGGCACCTCCAGGTGGACAACTTGATGAAGTTGTCCCAGAGGTGCAGAGGGCAACATGGGAAGTGACTGCCTCCTAGAGTCCCAGGCATGGATTGGAGCAAAATGCTCATGCCACTCCAGTACCCCAGATTACCTGGATGTTCCTAAAGCTGCCCACTGCCCTTGAAGTTTGGCCTTGAGGTAGTGTTGGGAGATAAGAGGAAGTTAGTCTTTCCATCTCTGCCTCTCTCCTTTTTCCCACAGTGCTTCAGGCTAGAAAGGGTGGGGTTTTCCTTGTCTTCGCCTGCATCTTACCATCCTTTCACCATCACTAGTTAAGCCTTGTGACTAAGCCGTATTAGATAGAAAGAGTATCATCTCGACAGGGACTCTAAGATTGCTACCTGCACCTTCGCTGACCATGCTGTCCCGGGTGGTACTTTCCGCCGCCGCCACAGCGGCCCCGTCTCTGAAGAATGCAGCCTTCCTAGGTCCAGGAATATTGCAGGCAACAAGGACCTTCCATACAGGACAGCCACACCTTGCCCCTGTACCACCTCTTCCTGAATATGGAGGAAAAGTTCGTTATGGACTGATCCCTGAGGAATTCTTCCAGTTTCTTTATCCTAAAACTGGTGTAACAGGACCCTATGTGCTCGGGACTGGGCTTATCTTGTATGCTTTATCCAAAGAAATATATGTGATTACCGCAGAGACCTTCACTGCCATGTCATTAATAGGGATAACGGTCTATGGAATTAAAAAATATGGTCCCTCTGTTGCAGCATTTGCTGATAAAATCAGTGAGCAAAAACTTGCCCAACTAGAAGAGGCGAAGCAGGCTTCCATCCAGCAAATCCAGAATGCAATTGATATGGAGAAGTCGCAGCAAGCACTGACTCAGAAGCGCCATTACCTTTTTGATGTGCAAAGGAATAACATTGCTATGGCTTTGGAGGTTACTTACCGGGAACGACTATATAGAGTATATAAGGAAGTAAAGAATCGCCTGGACTATCATATAGCTGTGCAGAACATGACGCGTCGAAAGGAACAAGAGCACATGATAAATTGGGTGGAAAAGCACGTGGTGCAAAGCATCTCCGCAGAGCAGGAAAAGGAGACAGTTGCCAAGTGCATTGCGGACCTAAAGCTGCTGGCAAAGAAGGCTCAAGCACCCCCGGTTATGTAAATGAATCTATCCCAATTGAGACAGCTAGAAACAGTTGACAGACTAAATGGAAACTAGTCTATTTGACGAAATCTTTCTGTATTGATGTCTACTGAAGTTATAGTTTACCCTTCCTAAAAATGAAAAGTTTGTTTCATATAGTAAGAGAACAAAATCTCTATTGGCCAGTCAAATGTTTCTCATCCTTCTTACTCTGCCTTTGAGTTGTTCCATGATCACTTCTGAATAAGCAGTTTGTCTTTATAAAAACTTGCGGCCTGACTAAAGATTACCAGATTATAGTTTAAATTTGCAATTAATTCTACCATCTTGCAATAAAGTGACAATTGAATGAAAAAAAAAAAAAGAAAGAAAGAGTATTATCTCTATACCCCAGGAGAAATTCTATGATCTGATTCATCCAAGTTAGTTCCTGAAATTCTAAAAGGGATTTTGAAAATTCTTCCTGTCATCCAAGCCTGGTTTTCAAGCCCATTATTTTCTTGCAGGACAAGGGGGTTTCATGGCTTAACCTGCAAAGAATATAATTTGAGAGGGAAAAGAAAATACATTCAAGAAAAAGGTGGAAAGGTAGAAAATTGCAAAGAATAGGATTTGAGGGGGACAAGAAAATACATTCTTTTAATATTTGCAAAGTATTCGCTCATTACCTATCAAGAATAGAAACTACATTTGTAAAGGGTAGGGAATTTGTCAGAAGTGAGAGGACTGCCATTCAGACACATGGAGCGGAGTTAAGGCTGTGATTGGTAGGGACTAAAATGAAACAGCAAACATCTTACTAGGAGGACTCTCTGGTTACCGTCTCTCTGGAGCCTCCTTTTGTTAGTTTATTTGGCTTTTCCTGTGTTCCCATGCTTGTGTACAAATCTTTAATTACTTAAGTGCATTTCTGTTCCTTAAAACCAAAATAACTGAACGAACATAAGCATTCATTTAAGACTTTTATATTCCACAATGTATACATTGTGCACACGAGTGTCACTAAATCCCATTTCCTGTTCCCTGTAAATGTCCTAATAGCCTCAGATTCTGGCTGCCACACCCCCAGGTCACCACCATATCGCCCTAGCTAGCTGACCTGACTCCAGGCTCTCTCTGCGGTTATCCTGCCATCCTTGCCCCTTTAGTCTCCCTGAAACTCCACTGTCACTACATCCTCTCCTGCTCTGAGACTTACACATTGCTCTTCACCCTCCTCCCAGTCATTGCAAGTTGGATTTGCCTCAGTGCAGTTTCCAGGCTCTGCCCATTTAAAAGAATCCAATTTCCCACTATGCTCAACCTGCCTGCACCTTAGGCAGGCCAAAATCAAAACTGGCCTGCAAGAGGAACACCTGTCTGTGCTTGCTCTCTCATTTTCTGCAGTTCCTCAATGGTTTTTGCCCCTGTCTACTGCTAGTCTAAATCTAACCCATTTTTCTAAGCTTCCTCAAATCCTGTTTATTTTCTTTACTCTGAACTGTTAGTTACTCTAGGCCGTGCTAGTGTCGAGCTTAATTATATTTCATCTTTGGATAACAGGTATCTAAAGCTAATTTTTATTGAGCACCTTTTATGGGCCAAGTGCCTTCCCAGGATAGCTCATTTGAGCTGCACTCCACCCCTGTGAGGTGGGCACAATGATGCACATACTGGAAATGGGGAAATGGAGCCTCCTGGTGACTAAGTAACTTTCCTAAAGTCATACAGGTGGTAAGTGGATGGAACTAAAATTCACACCATGAAATTAGATTGCAGAGGCTAAACTTGTTAATGTTGGCATACTGCCCCCAGAGAATCACTGCTTCCAATTTCAAGTGTCTTCATCTTATCTCCCCAACTAGGTGGTAACTATGCTGGCAATAATATGGGCAGGGTCATGAATTATCTGTTTTCTGCATCCTCCTAAGCAAGCACATACAAGACCCTTGAATGGTTATCTCCCCCTGACTGGTCTCTCCCATTGAATCACCATTATCTCCAATATAGAGCAACATGGTCTTTACATTTGAGGCTTATTCAGATTCTGTTAAGTTTGAATGCTGCACTTCTTATCTTTCCTCCCATGAATACTCTGTGAGCCCCTGGATGGCCAAGGTGCTGACCGCCAAAGGTAGGAGGCATCTGGATGCTCTCCCAGAGACTCTACTTCTCTCTCTCTGCCCATCTGCCAGGTTGACTTCTGATGTCATGGGACTCATCATCACGATGACATGCCCTTTTGCAATGTCAGGGTTGCACAGTGTTCCTAAATCCACCTTCCAGACAAACCAATCCCAAAGGCGTTCATGAGTAGGATTATAGCCTGCAGAAGGTGTTCCCCGACCAGCTCCCCTGAGGCTGGGCTTTTTGTACAGTGTTGAAAGGAGATCCCTAAGACTTCTCATTTAAATGCTCCCCAACCCTGTGATTTATTTAGAGAGAAACCAGCTGCCCCAGTGAGAGCAGAGAAATGGATAGTTTGTGACCAGATTTTAAACATTAGAGCTTATGCCTTCAAAGGGTAGTTTCCCAAGGGGATCTCTCTTCCTGTTCCTAAATGAAAAGCTACAAGCATTTAGGGCTGCCTTAAGATGTGGTGAAATGAGGCTTTGAGACTGTCAACATTTGGCTTTGCTCTTTGCAGAGGGTGTTGGGGAGCTTCACAGGCCCAGGCCTGGCAGGAAAAGGCTCGGCAGGGGCCTCTTTGTTGTGAGAGGACTTGGGGTGGAAATCACTCGTTTCCTCCAAAGGCCTCCTCCCCACCAACAGTGTGGCTCCTCCCTTCCTCTCCAGCATCCTCGCTGGCCTCTCCAGTCTCTCTGCTTTCCCTCTCCCGCCCAGTGTCCTCCTTGGGAGGAAGAAGAGAACAAAGTACATTCGAAAAGGCCTCCCTCTCTCTTCCTGTAAGGTTACCCCAAAAAAGTCTCCCCAATGGAGTGCTGGTTTCTTGTTATACCAAGGGTTGGCTGCAGACACTAGAAGTAATTCCATCAGTGACGACATGACAAGATCATTTAAGGATCCCCTTAAAAGCCCTGTTGTTTGTCTAAATTTCTGCCCACAGCTGTCTGTTTAAGAAACCTCACAAAGACACCATGAAATCCTGTTTGTTCTCAACCTTTAATCAATGCTAATCCCAGAGGATAGGAAGGTGGAGCTTGTTTTAAGACGGGGGAAGGGCAGTGTCTGTGATCATGACACACATCAGACGCTTCCCCTTCTAGACATGTCAGGGGATGTGATGGCTTATGGGAGGTGCTCTGGAATAAAAGGGAGGGGGTTGTTCTTCCCTGGCCGGCTTTTATCTTTAATTGTCAACACTCCTGGCCTGCAGAGGATTGAAAAGAAAACACTGCACAGGCCTAAATCAGTCAGAGTAGCAGGGAAGGCGTGAGATCCTCCACACTCAGGATTTAAGTCTCTTCCTGCAAGTGGGGAACTTTGTTCTATGCCTGGCCCACCTGTGCCTACTTCAAAATGGTCCTGGACCTGGCCCCTGGTCTGCAAAGAATGAAGTGAGGCAACATCACTTGACCCCTAAATCACTGAAGAAATGTTTGCCTACCCAAGGAAATGTGATTCCTGGAAGTCCAGATTTATAAAGGTAAGATTAAGTCAGGGATTAGATAGGCTTTTTGTTTTCCTTGGGAAACATGAAAGGATGCCTTAAAATGGTGTCTCCCAACCAAGGGCATTTGAAATACGGTCTGATTTTTAAGAATTTGATCCTCAATCAAATTCCTGGCAATAGAATCATATTCAGTGCGGGGGAAGTGGGAGAGGGAACTCATTTACTCATTAACTACATCTATGCAATTCCAATATCAGATGGGAAAGCAAAAATTCTCAGGACAGAAAAAGATTCACTAATTAATTGACCACTTATGTAATTAGTTCTCGTTTAATCATAAGTTTCCACTTATGCTGTTGTCTACTCTCACACGTGGCACCAAGATCTTTGTTGGTCACTCCCATGAGGTCATTCATACAATGCAAATCAAATGCAAATGGATGGCAACAAAGTGAAATTGCATATCCTACAAAAGATGTAGGCTTTCATCCAACTTGGATGAGGACATAATTTGAGCTTCAAAAGAGAGTGATTTGAATATCAGAGAATTAAAAGAGACTCTTGGGGAAATGAGTGAAGTCCTTTAATATTTTTGCAAAAATGACCCTCTCATGACTGTAGCAAAAATCAGTGTAAAGTAAAAGAGATCTCAAAATTTTGCCAGCACACTTAAGTCAAAAAAATCAACATTTAATTCACTTCCTGATTCTAAAATTAGCAATTGATTATAACGCTAACATTCTGGTAAATATAAAATAAATACTAAATTATTTTATACCTTTAATTTTTAAAAATAAAATTCAATCAATATTTTCAAAACACCATTTATTGTAAGAAAAATACTTCTTGTTTCAAGTGATTATGAATTTTTAAAATATCAACTATCCTTGGATAATGAGGACAATCTGTGGTTATTATTTCACATATATTATTTCATTTATTGCTCACAGCCACCCTGTTAGGCTGAGCAACTATTAGCACTATTTTTACAGGTAAGAAAATTGAGGCCTTGGGAGGTGATTTGAACAGTATTACAAAGTTAGTAAATATTAGCTTCAATTAGATAGGCAATGCAATTATTCTTATTTTGTAAAGGAGAAAATTCTGTCTCCAGCAGGTTCAATGACTAACCCTTGGGCACATGGCTAGTAATATTAGTCACATTCCAACCCAGATCTTCTGTCCCCAGATCAAGGCTTATTCTATTATAGTCACCAAATTTATTTACAAATAAAAATAGCCAAGCATGATGTAACCAAAGTTTTAAGAGCTAAAGATGTTAAAGGGAACCTCTAGTGTATTCAGAAAGCAGGGTTCTGTTGCAACCTCCATTGAGAGAAAGGGAGGGGTAATCCCTCTTAAAGTGTATGTTTAATTCATTTTAGATTGAGTTAAATTGGCACTTCAGTCATGAGTACAGCAGGCTATATTCTTCTTCAGTGACCCATTTGCCAAAAGTACCACAGCAATTAAACACTAAGCAAATACATACATAGGTAAGATAAAAACAGCACTCAGATGTTGAAAACCTAAATTTATCCAGCACACTTAAGCCTAGTATAGCAAAGCATATGTGGTATCTGTTTTTATTAATGGATTTTTATTTCTGGCTTCTTTTTCCCTTTCAGCTTTGGTAATGCTACATGTATGTACAAAAATCTAGATATCTATCCAGAAATTGGCACTTTAGTACTCATGAGTTGATACAAACAATATAACTAGGGCCATTATAATGTTAAGTGAATTTTCAACAAATAGAGTTAGAAATCCAATTATCTTTCCATAGAAAGCTTTTGTGTGGGGTCATTGTTAAATAAAGGAGGGAAGCCAATGGGAGAATTGGAACAGCAATCTCTCCTCCCTACAAAAGGACATTGGAGAATTTCATCCTGCACATACATTAATCCATTCATAATGGCCTCCCCACTGCAGTCAGCCCACAAAGATCATTTTTAACTTCTGTTTCACTTCTGGTTACTGGAGGCTTCCTTTTGGACACAGAGCAGCAAACCAGGAGCTGACAACTTGGGCAAAAAAAAAAAAAACTGCAAGATGAAACACACAGCCCTGCACACAAACAAATGGCTTAAAACTGAGTTCCAAATGGAAGGCACAGTACCCCTCCCCTGGGGCCTCAGTCTAGGGCCTTCAGAGCTTACTGGAAATGAGAGAAAATGGAAGTTCCTTACCTTTGTTCCAATTTGACTAGAATTTGGTCGGCCTTAGATTAGTGCCTCTCAAGCTTTAATAGGTGCATGGACCAAGTTAGTATCTGGGTTAAAATGCAGATTCTGATTAACAGATTTGGAGTGGGATCTAAGATTCTACATTTCTAGAAAGATGGCAGGTGATTCCCATGCTATTAGTCCATGAACTTTGAGGAGCAAGAATCAAAACTAACCTAAGCCTTAGTTGGGACACTGAGTCTTATGCCTGACTCTCAGCAATGGCCATTAAAATTATATTCAACAGGGATATTAAAGACCCTCTGGCCTTTGGCAATTACTAGCTGTGTAACCTTGAGCAAGTTGCTTAACTTTTCTGTACCTTGATTTTCATAAAAGTTTGGTTATAAGGATTAAATGAAATAATGCTTACTGCAGTGCCTGATATTTAGCATTTGCTTTGTAAATACAACTGGTTTCACTGCTTCATTTTACAGATGTACAGAAAAGTCATTCTGAGGAGAAGAATCTTGCTCAATGTGACACAGCTTGCTAGTGCCAGTGGTTGCACAGGAACACAATCTCCTGACTTTTAGTTGAAAGCCCTTTCTACCACCTGTGGGTCTGCTGCTTCGTTAGAGCCCATTACTAATTGAGAAAGCTGACCCCAGGGTACACCCAGACCCCCTTCACTGCCCCAGCCTCAGAAACCCACAGAGCAACTATGGCTTATGTCACACACCCAGATATTTTTGCTATAGCCAGTCCTGACAGCACAAGCCTTCTGCCTGCCGTTAATTATGAAGATTACCCAGATAATTGATTTAATTGGGAACAGAGAGTATCTCAGTGCAACCAGCCAAAGTGGATTAGATCTTCTCAGTGCGGTGTGCAGATCCCTGCAGCTCTCAAGGGGAAAGCATTTCCTTCATGGGGAAAATTATGGATGCCCCGATGGAACCTATTGTCTACTCTGTGCATAACACTAGCCTTGGTGACCTGGTCCCTGGGGATAAAATTAAAATTAGTGCTGGGCACATACAACCCTTTCTTCTTCCCTGCCATCTTTATAGAAACCCTCAATAGAGTTCTAATGCCCACACTTGACAATGATGTCTTTTGGGAGGTCAGGAAGCAGAGAGAGTAAAAAAATTTCTCTCCAATATTATTTTGCAAATGGGCATTAGCCACAGGCTATTCCAGCTCAAGGGTGAAGAGTAGCACAAACTCTTTTCTTTCTCTGCAGTAAAAAGAATGAAATTACTTCTTTCTACAGCAGTGCTAAGATATGAATAACTGAACTGGAAAAAAATATTAGCTGTCTGTCTACTGTTGCTGCATAATACAAAATATATATCATTCCAGCATCTGCCCAGTGAAAAATTACAACACTAGCAAACATGTGCTACAAAGTATCTTTGCTTGGCTTGGCTTCATTATTGGTGCAATCAAAATGAGTTTATCAATCTGGTTCTTTGAAATCAGCTATTTTAGTATCCATTTATTCTAAAGACACACACTTTTAACAAATCAGCCTCGCATCACTTTAACCTCTGTGGAATATTTTCTGTTTCTTCATGGATTTTGGCCAGGTGCGGTGGCTCAAGCCTGTAATCCCAGCACTTTGGGAGGCCGAGACGGGCGGATCACGAGGTCAGGAGATCGAGACCATCCTGGCTAACACGGTGAAACCCCGTCTCTACTAAAAAAATACAAAAAACTAGCCGGGCGTGGTGGTGGGCGCCTGTAGTCCCAGCTACTCGGGAGGCTGAGGCAGGAGAATGGCGTAAACACGGGAGGCGGAGCTTGCAGTGAGCCGAGATCGCGCCACTGCACTCCAGCCTGGGCGACAGCGCGAGACTCCGTCTCAAAAAAAAAAAAAAAAAAAACATCTGGTAGACTGAAAGCCCAGGAAAGAGAAGCCACCTGAATAAAATACAAAAAGCTGTGTTATTGATATAAATACTAAATTATGTGTTCTACCATTCTTAAACTTGGCAAACTGAAAATAAGATGGTTCTGGAGACTGATGATGGAATATAGAGCCTTTGTCTTTTCGGTGACTGTTGACATTCTAACCAGAGCAGAAATGGGAAAACGCAGCAGAAATGCTTCCACTCATTGCAGATACACACTGCCTTAGTTTCTTTCTAAGGGCCCATGAACCTGCCACCATAAATCAAAACCATCTAAGATGTTACTTTACATGCTTTGGCAACATTCACTGTTTGATGGAATCAGATATTTCCTCATTCCCCGTTATGGATTAAATTGTATCTCCACCCCCTCCAAAAAAAAATGCCAAAATATTAACCCCCAGCAACTCAGAATTGAACTTATTTAGAAATAGGGTCGTTGCAGATGTAATTAATTAAATTAAGATGAGGTCATACTAGAGAAGATTGGATCCTTTATTCTATGTGACTGGTGTCCTTACAAAAGAGATGGTCATGTGAAGACAGGCATGCACACAGAACACCATGGAAGATAGAGATTAGACTGATGCCTCTACAAGCCAAGGAGCCCCCGTGACTGCTGGCCATCACCAGAAGCTAAAGAGAGGCATGGAATAGACTCTCCCTCGAAGCCCTCAGAAGGAATTGACCCTGCTGACACTTGGATTTTGGACTTCTAGCCTTTAGAACAATCAGAGAATACATTTCTATTGTTTTAAGCTATCCATTTTGTGCTACTTTATTACAATAGCCCTAGGAAACTAATATATCCCCCAAAAGGATTTTTTTCTTTTTGAGATGGAGTCTCACACTGTTGCCCAGGCTGGAGTACAGTGGCACAATCTTGGCTCACTGCAACCTCTGCCTCCCAGGTTCATGTGATTCTCCTGCCTCAGCCTCCCGAGTACCTGGGATTACAGACGCCCGCCACCACACCCAGCTAATTTTTTTGTATTTTTAGTAGAGATGGGGTTTCACTATGTTGGCCAGACTGTTCTCAAACTCCTGACCTCATTTTTCGCCTGCCTCAGCCTCCCAAAGTGCTGGGATTACAGGTGTGAGTCACCACACCCGGCCAAGGATTGTTACATTTCTATCCTTTATGTCAAGTGAGAGCCTGGTTAGCCCTCTGAGATAGGAATGAAACTGAGATTCCAAAAAATAAATGAACCTGAAGAGAGGAAACTTTCCCAGCCCCATGCAGAGTTTCTAGTGAGTCAGTGTTCTGTTGGAGATGTGTCACTTTCTTTTAAGGAACATACAGAAGGCCTTGGGGTCTCCTTGACTGTGTGTCTGGTACCCTTCCGCGTGAAGCAAAACACATTTGGAAATGTGAAATTTTGACTGCTCCCCCTTTCAACTGTTCACCATTCTTTGATTTATTCAATGAATATTTATCTTCTGCCCACAGGGACAGAAAACTGACGTGTTGAGAACTTAAAAGTAAGCAGTCTTATCTTCACCTGCCTTTCCATAAACATTTATATTCATAGCATCAGTGTCACAATCTATCGTTGATTGATTTTGAAGTTGTGTGTTTCTCGGAGCCTTACTTACACCAGCTTATGAACAGATTAAGAGCTAGCAAAATTTCTGCTCAGAGTCTGTACATAAAATGGCACCACTGGCTATAGTTTATGCTGGAAAATAGCTTTCATCTTTCATGGCACACAATAGGCCCACACTAATGGCCTGGTGATAAATGCTGATGCCGAGAGCTCTGTATTGAGGTCAATTACGAGACCACACCTGGACTCGGCAGGAGCTGTGCTGAGATGCATCAATGATGTCTCCACCAAGCGCTCAGCAGTACAGTCACAGTGAAGGAGCTGGGTATTTGTCCACCCTGCTCTTCAGGCTCAAGTGAAAGGACTTTAAAATTATACCTTAAAAAAAAGAAAACTGTGAAACATAAAATATAACTTTAATAACAGAATGTGTGGCACTGTGAATCTTGGAGAATGGCTTAAGAAACTCAGCAAGCATTTTTTTCTAGCCCTTCTCTAATGATAATGTATCTAATTTTACAGACTAAAGAAGCAAAGTTGAGTATTTTGCTTATTTATTTATTTATTTATTTTTTATTTTTTTATTTTTTATTTTTTATTTTTTTGAGACGGAGTCTCGCTCTGTCGCCCAAGCTGGAGTGCAGTGGCCGGATCTCAGCTCACTGCAAGCTCCGCCTCCCGCGTTCCCGCCATTCTCCAGCCTCAGCCTCCCGTGTAGCTGGGACTACAGGCACCCGCCACCTCGCCCGGCTAGTTTTTTGTATTTTTTTAGTAGAGACGGAGTTTCACCGTGTTAGCCAGGATGGTCTCGATCTCCTGACCTCGTGATCCGCCGTCTCGGCCTCCCAAAGTGCTGGGATTACAGGCTTGAGCCACCGCGCCCGGCGTATTTTGCTTTTTAAATCATCACCGCTCCTTTGCAAGCTTGTGAGCTTGAGTTCTTTTAGGATCTACGTTCACGACCCTTCTACTGCCCAAGTGACTTACATGTCAGAGGAGCGACAACATCTCTAGGAGCTTGGTAACCTTTGGCCAACTATTTGACACAATCCTTATCCCTTGGAAAACATTAATGTACGTTTAAGGTGAAAATCAACTTCCTAGAAATCCCCTATTCAAGTGGCTTATAAGGATGACAGCTGTTTAACAGAGGAAAACTGGTTTCAACCCTTGTGTATTTGAACAACTGCTTACAAGGTAAAATAAGAACATCTCTGGACCAGTCAATCCCGTCCCTGCAGAATTACATGCTGGTTTTTCTACAGTGTTAAACAGTTTGGCAGCTCTAGTGTCATCAATGTATGAATTAGTTTCACATCTCTTGCTGTAAGAAACTAATAACACCCATAAAGCAATTCCTGGGTAGACTCTCATTGGCCAGCCCAGGTTACAAGCCCATGCTACAGTAGTAGGGTATGGTGCCCAATTAGTAACCCATCAAGATGCTGTAAAATGGAGGAGGAGTTCTTTTGATTGTATCCAGCACAATAGGAATGGGATAATATGCTGATCAATGACAGAATATCAGAGCCCACTTCAAGATTCTGATCCTTGGCTGGGTGCGGTCGCTGACGCCTGTAATCCCAGCACTTTGGGAGGCCAAGCAGGTGGATCATGAGGTCAGGAGTTTGAGACCAGCCTGACCAACATGGTGAAACCCTGTATCCACTAAAAATACAAAAATTAGCCGGGCATGGTGGTGCACGCCTGTAATCCCAGCTACTCAGGAGGCTGAGGCAGGAGAATTGCTTGAACCCAGGAGGCGGAGGTTGCAGTGAGCAGAAATCACACCACTGTACTGCAGCCTGGGCGACAGAGTGAGACTCCATCTCAAAAAACAAAAAAACAAGATTCTGATCCTCTTAAACTCAGGCACCCCATCTTATATCTCTACGTATCCTCTGTAGTTTCTAGCACTGTACCTGAAAATGCAGTCTTTTAATAAATTCTGATCAAAAGAAGAGGATGTAGCAAGGTAAAGAACTCTTTTCCACACCTCTGCTTCACATCTTCCAGAACCCCATTTGATGCCAGGCCAGAAATGGGGCTCTAATCCAAGCTACAGTGGCTCTGGGGCTTCTGATGTGCACTTTATTTGGTGGAGGGCCACCTTAATGCAGAATAGAGTTCTCCAGGCTGGACTGACAGTGACCTTTCCACAGTGACCTCAGTTGAAGGCCTCATTCAATTTGAAGGAGAATCTTAAGGCGAGTTTGAACAAGCTGCCCCTGAGAGAAGGCCAGAAATGGTTCATGCTCTGCCGCAGAGGAACAGACATAATGAACTGCTGACTGGTGCCAAGCAATCTCTTTCTTTTCATTCACTATGCGTAATTAGTCCAGATTTATAGGACAGACTTCCCAGAATCCTCAGGCACACACACACGACAAATTTCAGTCCTCCTCTGGAAGGAAATGGACTTCTATTTCCCCTTCAACAGCTGCCTTCTTGGAAGCTGCGTCACTCAAGGCCCTCCTGTCAGTCACATCTCCTCTGAGATCCTCGAAGGCTGAGCTGGTTTGGAAAAGAGCACACTCCATCGCACAGCCTCAAGCCAGGCTCCTTACACGTCTTAGAACTTACTGACACCTGCTGGACGGTTTCCTTCTCTCTGAAAAGCATCTGAGCAGAAGCCTTTGCCCTGCATGTGAGGTCGAAGGAGCCAAGACATTGGCTTCTGCACTGGAAGAGGAACGGAGAACTTTCCCCGCCCTGCGGGTGCTGTGTCTGCTCAGTGAAAACGTGCCTCCTCCCCACAGAGAACAGACTTGAGAATCCCCAGGCAGCTTCGAGAACAAACGCCCTGATAGTAAAAATGCATGCAGGAAGGAACACCAGGAAGAGCAGTTCAGAGGTGGAAGTATGGAATTCATGATCATGGTCAAACTCCTAGATACGTATGGCTTTTCCTCCTGGAGAGACTGAACAAACAGCTAGCTTGAAAAGTATCCACTTCCAAATGTGGAGTCTTACCCTGGGCTCTGGGTTGCCAGAGCTAGGAGATGCTGCTTAACTGGGTCTGTGTTGGCCCAGAGCAAATCCTGAAGGAAGTAAAGGTGACCCTTGGTACTGTCCACTCTCAAAACATCTGGTTGTCTTTGGCTGCTTTCTCCAACTCCTCATGCTTTCAGGGCAGTGCACTCTTTTCAACAGGTTGGAATAAACCAATAAACTAATTCATTGCACCCTTGTGAAACTGCATGTTTTAAGAGAACCTTGGGGTGAGATTTGTGCTGAAGTCCAGTGACTCTCTCTTAACAGTTGCATTTTAAACCTGAGGATAGGATAATAACAGAAACTACTTGGAAAAGTGGGCTTGTGGGACCCCTTTAATTATAACGTGTGGGACAGCTGCCTGCAGGCAGATCTTGCATAGAACTAGTTAGTTATTGCTGCCATCTTGCCAAGGAACTGCCCTACGTGGAGACCAACTACTGGACTGCCCATTCCCCAGCCTCTTCTCCTTCTTCCCAGGAAAGAAGAGGAGTACTCACTGGCTGGCTGGCTGGCTCCCCTCAAGCTCCCTGGAAGATCCCTTCTGTAGAAGATATTCTTCAGCATTCGCTGCTGGAACCACCCATCCCACCTGTAGTCATAAGAGCATCCCCGAGTCTCATCTCAGTTTTCCTCCCTGAGAGCCCAGCTAAATGCAGAAAGCTGGAGAGTAGGTGAGTGTGAGAGCATCTGTGAGCCTTCTTGCCACCAGGGCTCTAGTGTGGCAGAGAGGCCTCCCTGGGAGTAGAGCTATACCCTTCCCTATACAGGGACACAGCCTGCCCAGGCCAACCTCAGAAACTAAACACCTTCATTTCAAGCAAGAAACGCCACTCTCAAAGGTCCCCCACCTTTGGGGCACCCCTCTCATCTTCAGTATGCTTCAGGGCGGAATTTAGGTAGAGCTCTGAAGTTTGAGTTCTAATAGCTGGGTGTTGCCTATGCTTGGTGTTCTAAATGACCCCTGGCCTCCTAGGGGTAATTATACAGCGGGATTTGAGGGTTTAAGGATGGGTAGGCCAGTACTGGTAAATACCAGAAGGAATGTACAATTTCCCCCTAGAAGCCTGTTAGGGCCAGAGCCTGCAGAGATGAAAGAGGTCAGGATTTAAAATGCCATGATATTACTTGCTTCCTGCCCTAACGTTTGGCCTCTCTGTGGCCCTGCACAAAGAAACCTGTGCTGCCTGTCAGATATGAAAAGCATTGCTATTTAGCAACTCAAAAACCATTAGAGGATTTACTTCAATAACCTAGAACTCATGGATTTCCAGAATCCAGCCTTTGTAGTGCTCTCTAATTTTATGATCTGTATCCTCACAAATCCTCCTCTGTCCCAGACATACTGTGTTCCAGCGCAATCTTTTGTTCACAGTGTTCCCCGTAGCCCCAAATGCAGCCCTGAGTCTCTCTCTCCAGTGATCCCATTCCCAGCCATGTTTCAGCACCTCCCCCATATCCCACCTCCTAATGAAGCCCTCTTCTGCCACTGCCCTCCCCGCCCACAGCTCTTAATATTTCGCCTGTCCTGTGTCATACACTTCCTTAGGTTGTTGCTTATATTTTCATGTAGGCAGCCTTTGTTCTGGAAGACCGTAGGCCCCTCAGAGGTAAGCTCTTTGTCATACACCTATTTGACTCCTCAGTTCAAACCCAGAATGTTTCACCACAAGTTTAGCCCATGGAGGGGGTCCCCTACAGGGTATCCCTGAAAGATGTTTGCCCAGTCTCGCCATGAACATTTCTGGTGACAGGACGTGCATGAGTTCTTCCCAACCCACTCCAATATTGAATAGCTGTAAGTTGTATTAAGTTCTTATTTCTACTAAGCCAAAATCAGCAGTATCTGCTCCCAATTCTGCATTACAAGCAGCTGCTAGCTCTTAATTTTTGTCAGGATTCTCTTCCCCAGAGCAGAGATTCCCCCGTTCTTTTGATCTTCATCTATTACAGTTTCCAGACCCTGTGCCGTCCCAGCAGCTCTCTCCTGGGAACTTTCTCGTTTCCAGTATCTCTCATGAAAGGTGCCGCCCAGAAGGGAACACCGTTTTCAGCTGTGTGAAGATGCTTGCTCTAAATGATGAACATACTCAAGGGAGGTATCTTGGTGATAATTGTGATGATCATGATCACAATCAAATTCTAACCATCTTTGTTTAAAACACAAGGAAATTGCTAAAGGAAGAAAGCTAGTATTTTACCCATCCAAGGGATTCCAGTTTTGAAGAAAACCAAAAATGTAGGGAATGCAATCATCTGGATTGTGGCAGACATTGAATCTACCTTCTCAATGTTATTCATAGCCTTCTGATGGTGGAGTTGTGGTTTGAGTGAGTTATACGAAGAAGTTCATGTATCTGATTAACCAGTTTTATGTGTTACCCACTGGAAAGATAACTACGGCCTTCCAAACCGACACTGGCTGCCTCTGCAGATCCTTGTTAGAACAGAGCTGACTCGGAACCTCAGCGGTCTTGGAGATGTTCCAGCAGCTCAGGTTTCCCAGATCTCTGCACTCCTCACCCATCCCTAAGCCTGCTCCAGGGCCTCAAAATCTCAAAAGTGCCTTGAAAGAGCCAAATTAAGAGAACAAAATCATCACATGTAAGAAGAAAACCACCAGAAAGAAGCAATTTACTTTTCTCCAAGCCACTCAACATACCAAGAAATGCCTTACATAGATTTAGGGCTTGGGAGGCCAGATTATGCTTTAGTTCTTGAGGGCCTTTTATGTAGCCACAGGACCTTACGTGAGTGAATTCTCCTCCCCGGCCCTCACTTTACTTCCTACTCCAAAATCTATGAACCTAAAGCCTACAACTAATGAAGGAGGAAAGCCCGATAAGAAATCAAAGGATCCCCTAATCACTCCAGCCCACACTGATCTTTTGTTTCCTTTTAATTCTGAGGCATTTATTTTCTGTACCATTGAATTAATTTTAATATTTTGCTGCCTTTTTATTTTTATTTTCATAAATGAAAGGATAGTAAGCTCTAGGGAAACACACACACACACACACACACACACACACAAACACACACAACTCATCTAATGCTCTTGGAAAGCTGAGGGAACTGACTGGCCTAAAGTTGCAAAGCTGGTTAGTACAAGAGTACAGATAACCACCCCAGCTAGACGCTAAGCTCCCAAGAGGTCAGAAGAGAACAGGTTGACACACCCTTCTTTTTAGATCCAACCAGCAGCTCACTTTTAGTAAATGTACCTAAGGTCACCTTAATAGCAAACTAGGTTAGGCCTTGGGTCTATGACTGAAAGCTTCTTAGAGAAGTGAGATGAAAAGGAACTGCCCCTGGGACATTTAGTTGTCCTGGCTGTCATCTACTAAGCTGTAGGATCTTCTCATATTCATAATCTCTTACCTTACATGTGGTGGTATTTTGAAAGACAGAAGCTGGGCTTAGACATCAGCCCAAGCAAGACATAGTTCACAGCCTCAGTACCCTACCCTGTGACCTGGGGTCCTGATGAAGTTTCTGCCCGAACAGAAAGCTGGGGCACCCTTTATTCTCCAAGCCTTAACTTCAGGAGTCTGTTGCCACAAACTTACACAGAACTGAAATCTATATGGTGATTATAACATATGCTGAAATATAAGATGGCAACAAATACAAAGTGATTTCCCATAAGAACAGCCAAAGGAAAAGTTTTTGGCCAATTTGAATATATAAACTTTTAGGGATATGGATGAAATATTCAATTGTCTACTCATAATAATTTGTTACTTAAATTACTTATTGATATTGAAAATCATGTACTACCTAAAATATACTTAATTTAGAATTTCTTGCCACCCTCATGTTTCAGAATAGTTTTGTACATTCTCAAAATACATTTTCCATGTTCATTGTCTCTTTCATCATAATCGCCAGTTTTTTTTTATCTTTCACCAACTTGTGCAGAGCACATTGTTTGACATACAGCACTTTTTGAAGTCATGTGAGATGATGTCTGTAAAATTTCTTTCAAACCATAAACTTTCCTAACAGTAGGGGTTCCCATTCATTCTAAGTTGACAATACAACCACTTCCCTTTTTGCTATTTTAAGTGTTTTCAAAACCCAAATTTGGAAGTTTGAAGGACTACCCTAAGGAATAATTACGAAATCTGTGTCAAATTTCTGTGCCTGCTTTCTAAAACGCATTTTTGTAAGCTGTTCTCTATAAAACTGTAAAACTAGCAGTGATTGAGTCATTTCAGGGACTGTATCTTTCCTAAACAGTGTTTTTTTTTTTTTTTTAAAAAAGGAAACGAGATGACCTAGAATATGAGAAACTTCAAGAAGTCTTGAATAATACCTATATTTATATCTGTGTCTATTTTTATATCTATGTCTCCCTCCCTTTGTGAAGTAACTTTGAAGGAAAAACCTTGCCTAATAGGTAAGGAGTGCCCAGTTTATACCTGTTTTCTGCAGTAATTATTAATAGTGCATTCTTTTATGCTCAAAAGTGTCCCAGTTTGGACAATATATTCAGTTACCACTCTACTGATGGCAAGGAATGTGCTATATATTATAAATCTGTGGCCTTGTCAAGGCATTCACCATATTGGTCATTCAGTAAGCTTCTTGTAAAGTTAATATCTGCATGGCAGCCAGATGGAACTTAAAGGCGTGGTGCTTGGAAATTAAAGCAATGTAACTAATTATCTAAAGTGATATTAAAATGTGTAAGATACTGAAAATTTGACTACCAGTCAACACAGCATCTGCTTCAAAGAAATCATTTTTTAAACGAAGCTTTATTTTTCAGAACTCTAATTACGAGGAACTCAAGAAGTGCTGCTTTGATCTTAGAACTGTGCATTTAGTTTATTATTAGTTTACACTAAATATTTCGTTTAGTATCTCTAAATATTTGGAAATAAATTGTCCTTATTAACTTACTTTACCATTGAACCATTCAGACTTACAATGATGTCTCATTTAAGGCAAAATTTATTTCCAAAGGACTGTCTTGCAAGTGAGTGCATTGCGTGGATTGAGGGGTGAGTGAACAGATACACTGGCTGCAAAGAGCTCTAGGCTGATGAAGCTCAGATCGGAACTCCAAGCCCTGGGCAAGCCTGCCAGCCTTTCTCACTTCCTCATGTGTTGTGGGAGGGGTCTGGTGGGAGATAATTTGAATCATACGGGCGGTTTCCCCCATACTGTTCTTATGGTAGTGAATAAGTCTCATGAAATCTGATGGTTTTATCAGGGGTTTCCGCTTTTGCATCTTCCTCATTTTCTCTAGCTGCTGCCATGTAAGAAGTGACTTTTGCCTCCTGTCATGATTCTGAGGCCTCTCCAGCCATGTGGAACTGTAAGTCCAATTTTCTTCCCAGTTTCGGGTATGTCTTTATCAGCAGCATGAAAACAGACTAATTCAGTAAACTGGTACCAGAAATGGGGTGTTGCTGAAAAGATACCTGAAAATGTGGAAGCAACTTTGGAACTGGGTATCAGGCAGAGGTTGGAACAGATTGGGGGGCTCAGAAAAAGACAGGAAAATGTGGGAAAGTTTGGAACTTCCTAGAGACTTGTTGAATGGCTGTGACCAAAAGCCTATTAGTGATACGGACAATAAGGTCCAGGCTGAGATGGTCTCAGATGGTGATGAGGAGCTTGTTGGGAACTGGAGCAAAGGTGACTCTTGTTATGTTTTAGCAAAGAGATTGGCAGCATTTTGCCCCTGCCTTAGAGATTTGCGGAACTTTGAACTTGAGAGAGATGATTTAGGGTTTCTGGTGGAAGAAATTTCTAAGCAGCAAAGCATTCAAGAGGTGGCTTGAGTGTTAAAGGCATTCAGTTTTATAAGAAGCAGAGCATAAAAGTTTGGAAAATTTGCAGCCTGACAATGTGATAGAAAAAGAAAAACCCATTTTCTAAGGAGATATTCAAGCAGGTTGCAGAAATTTGCAGAAGTAAGAGGAGCCAAATGTTAATCTCCGAGAAAATGGAGAAAATGTCTCCAGGGCGTGTCAGAGGTCTTCACAGCAGCCCCTCCCATCACAGGCCCAGAGGCCTAGGAGAAAATGGTTTCATGGGCCTGGCCCAGGATCCCAGTGCTGTGTGCAGCCTAGGGACTTGGTGCCCTGCATCCCAGTCACTCCAGCCATGGCTGAAAGAAGCCAATGTAGAGCTCAGGCCATGACTTTAGAGGGTGCAAGCCCCAAACCTTGGGAGCTTCTGCATGGTGTTAAGCCTGTAAGTACACAGAAGTCAAGAATTGGGGTTTGGGAACCTCCGCCTAGATTTCAGAAGATGTATAGAAATGCCTGGATACCCAGGCAGAAGTTTGCTGCAGGGGTGGGGCACTCATGGAGAACCACTGCTAGGGCAGTGTAGAAGGGAAATGTGGGGTCAGATTCCCCACACAGAGCCCTGACTGGGGCACCGCCTGGTGGAGCTATGAGAAGAGGGCCACCATCCTCCAGTCCAGAATGGTAGATCCACCAACAGCTTGCACCATTTGCCTGGAAAAGCCACCAACACTCAACGCCAGCCCATGAAAGCAGTCGGGAGGGAGGTTATACCCTGCAAAGTCATAGGGGTGGAGCTGCCCAAGATCATAGAAACTTGCCTCTTGCATCAGCGTGACCTGGATGTGAGACCTGGAGTCAAAAGAGATCATTTTGGAGCTTTAAAATTTGACTGCCCACTGGATTTCGGACTTGCATGGGTCCTGTAACCTCTTTGTTTTGTCCAATGCTTCCATTTGGAATGGCTGTATTTACCCAATATCTGTACCCCCACTGTACCTAGGAAGTAACCAGCTTGCTTTTTATTTTACAGGCTCTTGGGCGGAAGGGACTTGCCTTGTCTCAGATGAGACTTTGGACTGTGGACTTTTGGGTTATTGCTGAAATGAGTTGAGACATTGGGGGACTGTTGGGAAGGCATGATTAGTTTTGAAATGTGAGGACATGAGATTTGGAGGAGCCAGGGGTAGAATGATATGGTTTGGCTGTGTCCCCACCCAAATCTCATCTTGAATTGTACTCCCATGATTCCTATGTGTTGTGAGAGGGACCCGGTGCAAGATCATTTGAATCATGTGGGCAGTTTCCCCTGTACTGTTCTCATAGTAGTGAATAAGTCTCATGAGATCTGGTAGTTTTATCAGGGGTTTCCACTTTTGCATCTTCCTTACTTCTTGCTGTTGCTATGTAAGAAGTGCCTTTCCCCTCCTACCATGATTCTGAGGTCTCCCCAGCCATGTGGAAATGTAAGTCCAATTAAACCTCTTTTTCTTCCCAGTTTTGGGTATGTCTTTATCAGCAGCATGAAAATGGACTAATACAGACTGCTTGCCTGTTATATTTTATATTAAACATGACCTGGTGATCTCATGGCAGTCAGCAGGTTTGAACTCTTTCTGTGTGGCCAACTTTGGGAAGCCACTCTCCTGGAGCCACAGGTAATGCCATGGAAAAAGATTCTTGCCAAGGGGGTGACTTATGAAGTATCCCCTCTCCTCAACCATATAAGCATCTCCTCCAACTACCAAGCAGCACAGAGAGGGTTCCCATGGGATACGGTCCTAGAGAGACACTCGTTCTTACATCGGGAACATGAGTCCTGCTCTCTGTATATGCTGTCATCCAATTTTGCCTGCAGTGAGCTGGCCTGATCAGAGAACAACCAAAGGACAGCTGTCCCTCAGAACAATCAGGACCTTGAGGCCTTTACTTGGGCCCCACACTGTCCTTTCTCTTTGAGAGCGGAAGGTATATTTCTAGAAAGAAGGCAGCCTAAGCACCAAGGGCAATGCCCCGGGAATTTTCAGCCCCCGATACTGCTCTGGGAGGATAAGAGAAGAGGCAGAAAGAGAAACGTCTCAGAATCCTCTCCCAAACTCTCCGAATATCTAAGAAACCAGGCCCCCTCAGGTCTCTTATCAACAAGAGCTTTCCCTTCCCACCATTTCCTAACCTCACAAAGGGCACAACAGGAAATACAATGAAGAAGGATGGAGAGGAAGGCCTCAGCTATGGAAGCTGTTGTACTTCATCACCACCTTATGTCCTGGTGGCCTTTTGCCTCCCTCAATTATGTTCTCTTGCTTTCCAGGGCTGTTTCTTCCAGATGAAGCTGAAATGAGAGGGTAGGATGTGAGGCCAACTTTTCCCATGTGCTCTTGGAACACGAGGATGTGATGTTTATCCCTCCAGACCCCCTTCTACTGACCTCTCTAGGCACATTGTTCTTGAATTCAGATGAGTCAGAGGATGTCTTCCATGTGAGGCTCTGGCCAGGAGTTGCTCTCTGCACTAATTTTACACAGATGTGTACACATATGGCCCAAAGCCCACTAAGTGACCAGCAACCTTGTCTCCAGCATTCTCTGCTGGTCTGATGCCATTGCTATATTTTCCAACCTATCCCTGTGGAATGGTGACTCTGGCCTCACCATAAACCCCAACTACTGGCTGCTCTGTCCTTGAGGTCACAGGCCGGCAGTGACCTTGCCAGTGGCTTGGCCTCCCAGAGGCTTGAGGCAGGGCTTCTTGGCTTGCAGTTGCACTGTGGTGAGTCCTCAAGGCCTCCTGTATCCTGCTTTTAGCCCATTTGGCTTCCCTCCACTGTAGCTGCTCCTCCCTGCATGCCTGCTCTCCTCCACAGTCCAGGACAGCTAGGATAACATCTAAAGCACGTGGAGTTGCTGGGAAGAAAGGCTCAGGTCTGCATCAGCCAAGCCATAGCTCTGCTGTCATTTTTGGTCCACAATGGCCCTGAGGTTATTGCATTTATCCAGAGCATTTCCATGCCCACACCCTCCCCTCCACCCCCACCTTTTTATATTTTCTGATCCTTTTTTTTGTTTGATTTTTTGAGACAGTCTCACTCTGTCACCCAGGCTGGAGTGCAAAGGCACGATCTTGGCACTCACTGCAACCTCCACCTCCCGGGTTCAAGCGATTCTCCTGCCTCAGCCTCCCGAGTAGCTGGGATTACAGGCACCCTGCCATCATGCCTGGCTAATTTTTATATTTTTGTAGAGACGGGGTTTCACCATGTTGTCCAGGCTGGTCTTGAATTCCTGACCTCAGGTGATTCACCCGCCTTGGCCTCCCAAAGTGCTGGGATTACAGGCATGAGCCACTGCACCTGGCCCTATTTTCTGATCTTGATTATACATCAATAAAAAGAAAAATTTACCAGATGATGCTTTTTTTTTTTTTATTTTTTATGACCAGATTGCACCTGCTACTTTTCCAGAAAGCCAAGTTTTCAGAATGCTTTAAAAAACACTTCCTTTGAGTGACATTTTTCATTTTGCAAACACTATGGCTTTTTCTCAGATTTTTATCTTTTTTCTGAGGTCTGATGTGGAAACCTCACTAAATTCCTCCATCTAGAGCATGTCAATATTTCATTAAAATGTGAGTTTGAAGGCTCTCTTGTGAAGCCATTTCTTCTTGCATCCTTTTAAAATTAACGCTCACGTTAAAAACTGATGACAATTAATGTTGAAAATAAGCTAAACCTGATGGTAACGCGCTGAGCTCTTCAAATTGATGCCGAAGGTGGCCACCTTGTGGCTACTGTGGGAACTGCCACTTAGACCTGATTTTTCCCAGGCGTTGGGGCCCTACTGCTAATTAAATTAAATAACTCTTAAGAATATCTTTTCCCATGCAGTTTACATCCCAATCCTGCTCCTCTACAGATCAACTTGTAGTGATATCCTGGCAGTTTGGGGGCAAGAAAGCTATTCTAAATGGCCTTAGTGGGTTAGCTGAAGGAAGCCTTTTGGTCCTTAAACTAAGGAGAAGAGATAAACTTCCAGGAAGCCCAGGTCTTTGTCTTCCTCAAAGCCTATATGCTCTAAGTTTTATTTAAAATTTTTTTTTTTTTTTTTTTGAGATGGAGTCTCGCTCTGCCGCCCAGGCTGGAGTGCAGTGGCGGGATCTCAGCTCACTGCAAGCTCCGCCTCCCGGGTTCACGCCATTCTCCTGCCTCAGCCTCCCCAGTAGCTGGGACTACAGGCGCCCGCCACCTCGCCCGGCTAGTTCTTTGTATTTTTTTTTTAGTGGAGACGGGGTTTCACCGTGTCAGCCAGGATGGTCTCGATCTCCTGACCTCGTGATCCGCCGTCTCGGCCTCCCAAAGTGCTGGGATTACAGGCTTGAGCCACCGCGCCCGGCCTATTTTAAAATATTTTATTTATTTTAAAACATATGCTCCAGGGGATCCCTATATCAGCATTCCTAGGTAAGATCTTTAAAATGCAGGTTGCTGGGTCTTAAGACCTAAGAATTGGAATGTCTAAGTCCTGGGATTTGCATTTTTAACAAATTTCCCAGGTGAATTTTTAATGCACATTCAAGTTCTTCTACATTTTAGTCAACTAAGGAAAGAAACTAGAGGCCTAACACATTAAATGCTTTTGACCCTAGGCAATCTCCCTCTGGCCCTGGGAGGGAGGGGATCCAGAGCTGAAGAGAGCTCAAGAGACCAGTGCAGGAGTTCTCAAAAGCCCCTGCCAGCCCAAATGTTTGCTGCTTGAACGTGGGAGGCTCCACCACAGTGACCTGGCAACTTCGGTCAAACCCTCTAGCAAGAAACCATGGGCCACCAGAAGAGTGCCTTGCTTGTGTAGGGTGTCTCCCTCTGGACTCCATAGGAAGCAGCAAAAGGCAATTAAAGAGAGAAAGAGAGGCACCTTTGCAGGCTACTCCATCACCCCCACCCAACTCCACCGTGTCCACCCCACCCCAAAGTTCCATGTGCCACCTCAATGTGAAAGGCAAGAGACCAGCTTCCAGGCCAGGGTCTCCTGCTGACCAGTCATGTGAACTTGGACAGGTCACTGGCTTCAGGTGTTATTGCTGTAAATGGAAGCAGTTGGATAACCATCACTTAGTTTCTTTCCCATTCTAACATTCTGTGATCTCATTTTGAGCTTTCAGAGGGAGAAGAGGCTCTTTAGGAGAAGTGATCTTGGGAGTCCAGATTCCAAGCTTAGCATTAAGGCTTTGCTGTTTGTAGCAATTAATTCTTATGGAGTGTCACAATGAGAGATGAGATCCTCTGCCAATACACAAACAACAAACTTTGGCAATGTCAGCTCTCTATATTGGGGGTAAAGCAGCACTGGACTGAAAGCCCTCCAAATGCCCCCCCGCAACCGACAGCAACCCTGTGACCTCATCACGTCCTCCCCTTCTCACCCACTATTCTTCAAAAACTTTAACACACCCCATCCTTATACATGCTGTTCCCACACCCACCCCCACCTCCCAACCAGGCCTCCTGTCTCTGAACCCACTTCCTGCTCTAGCATTCATTTTGTAGAGTGCTGAGATACCTGTAAGAATGTCTAGGTGGAGACTTCACCCACATCATACTTCTTATCCTTTCAAAGTCATTGCCCCAGGTGCCACTCCTCTGAGAATCCACCATTCCCTATGCATACTCAGCTCAGTTCTTAACCTGTGACATTATAATCATCTGCTTTTATGCCTGTATCCCTAAATGGAAGATCTGTGGCTGCCACATACTGAATATTCAATAAATATTTCCTTGAATGAATGACAGTAGGAATGAAAGAATGAGTGGATAAATAAGGAATTAAGAAGATGCAAGCTGACTGTTGTACAGAACCTCTATACCTATTCTTTGCACAAGTCTGGATGAGGAAAGAAGAACCTGGTCCAGACTCTCTTGACTCTGGAGCATTTTGGGGAGAAGCTGGGAATGGAGGGCTGTGGCTGCAGTAGAAGCAGCATGGTGGGTTATCAAAGCATTTGCTCATCAAAGCACAGGCCAGTGAAATCAACTATTGGGTTGTGTCAATTTAGTGGGTTCAGACCAACATTTTTAAATGAAGTATAACATAATAGAATAAATTAAAAACGTGTCTCTTAGTAAATTCAAGTACAGTTTCATGGAACTTTTTTTTTTTTTTTTTTTTTGAGACAAGTCTCACTCTGTTGCCTGGGCTGGAGTACAGTGGTATGATCTCGACTCAGTGCAACCTCCACCTCCCGGGTTCAAGAGAGTCTCCTGCCTCAGTTTCCCCAGTAGCTGGGATTACAGGCACCCACCACTACGCCCAGCTGATTTTTTGTAGTTTTAGTAGAGATGGGGTTTCATCATGTTGGCCAGACTGGTCTTGAACTCCTGACCTCATGATTCGCCCGCCTCAGCCTCCCAAAGTGCTGGGATTACAGGCATGAGCCACTGCACCTGGCCGAAACTTTTATTATATAGTCATGGTACAAAATATACTTCTTTATTACACACAGTGGTCAAAAAATGTAGAAGTCACTCATCTAGGAAATACTTCCTAATACTTCACTAAATACTTCATTGACTCAATTTAAAAAAAAAAAAAAAAACCTACTGACTTTATGGTATGACTTCCATTTATTGGAATGTGGGGATCCATTTGTCAGGAAATGTATATAGATTCTGTGCTGTTTTTGAGAGAGCTATATATTTTCTAATTACTTGAAATGATGATGATCTGATCTCATCTAATTTTAGTTATGTTCAGTATCTTTCATAGAGATAAATAATTTAAGAAAATTTTCTTAAAATAGGGACCTTCCCTCTGTTTTGTCTTTTATGTTTTCCCATGTAGAGCCTATCTATGCTGATAGTATAATACTAGCTCTCTCTCTTTCCCACCAAGGTGAAAAAGCCATTTTCTAAGAGTTAGTAGAAAAGAAGTGATAAAAGCAAATTAAAAATCTTAAATTCCAATATCAAACTTTATAATAAATCTATCTAAATATCTCCATGGGAAATCACAGTGATAGGTGAGATATTAAAATTAAAATCACAAAGGAAGGCAAATATCAACTAGCTCTGTTAAGAACACGAATCCAAGCACATAGGACACAATTTCTTCTCTCTTGCGTTTTGTTGTCTTCCGATGAACAGCCAGCCATGTGTTAGGCTTTCCCTGGTTCGGCCATAACACTGTCCCCGGTCTCGTCTGTTGACACCATATGGGATTGTCACGCTTCTTTGTTTACGAAGAGTCTCCTGGAATCTTAAAATTAAGTTTCAGTATCAGACCAACATCCAAAACCAATCCAGATACATACTTAGACTGGCTTGGTGTTTAAAAAGACTTCATGTTAACAGTTAAAAGTCAGAAAATTTCTTTTAAAAATTAGGGTTCTTGACTTCTCTTGGAAAGGTCAAAATATTTAGAAGTGTAAGATCCATATTCCTGCACAGAGACTATTGCTCTTAACCTAGGTCCAGGGAACCCCTGTGTTTTGATACAGTTTCCTCTGTAATCCTACATATTTTATTTTCTTTATTTAAAAGCATCATCTTGAGAAGGGATCCATGGGCTTCGCTAGACTGCCAGAGGGGTTCATGGCCCAATAAAGGCTGAGACCACCCTAGTGTAGAGCCAGGCAGCAGCTGTCCCCTTGATCCCTGTTCTCATCATTCTTTACTTTCTCTGAGGCCACGCATCTGTTTTCATTTTCCATTGCACTAGCAATTTTCGTGGAGTCAAGAAATATTTTCCTGTAATTATGTCTCTATCAAAAATTGGAAAAAGAGAAATGAATTGAGGACTTTGGAATCCTTACACTAAGCTGCTCCACTTATTTATGCCAGCTCACTGGCCTCTGGTCCACAGGGATTGCGTTGAACATCCTTGAACACCAGTGAAGCACAGCCACCAACCAGTCAGAATGGTTGCCATCTGTGCACAAACAATGCCGGTGCATGCCCTGTGAACCTCAGCCCTGTGCCTGGGGGATTTTCCTCCCTGCTTCAGCAGGTTTCTCTAGCTCTCTGGGTGTCATTCCATGTTGCATCTGTCCTTCTTCCTGAAATATCAGGGAGTGTGAGCAGTGGGCTATTTGGAGTGTGCTTGGGAGCATCCTGGGGAACTAGGAGAAGATCAATTTCTCCTTTTTGGCAAAGGAGTGGAGATGCCAGCTCCACCCTGCCGTCCTTGAGGGGAAATGGAACCGATCATCATGTCCACGCTTGTCCTGCATAGTGCAGTTGACAGAGCTGTCTCCCTGGGCCCTCAGCTGAGGGATCCTCATACCAAACCTTCTGAGGAAAGAGTGGGAACTAACCCCACTTTGCAAAAGAGGACCACAGACAGTCAAAGAACAGGAGCAGTGAAGTCAGAAGGACACAGACCCAGACCTGCATTTTAGTCCATTCGAACACTTCGAAAACACTCGCTCCTCAAGGGAAGTGACTTTTTGGGATTTCCACAGCAAGTGCTTAATAAGTGTTAAAAAACAAAACAAAACAAAACAAAAAAAACAAGCGTTGTTTAATGCATTAATATTTTAACAGAGCACGTCTGCGCCTTTCAAGCAAATCTAGTCACTACTCAACAGTCACCTTAGCCTTCATGCTAGGCACAAAGACAGATTTTGGGTTTTATATGGAAGATGGGCTTTTTGTGGCAGTAAAATGTTTTATTTTATTTTTACAAATTATAATACAATAAAATTGACTTTTTCTTTTGGTGTATACAATTTTAACCCATATACACATTTATGTAACCACCTTCAGGATACAGATCTATTACGCTAAAAAACTCCTTCATGCTAGCTGTCTGTCTTAAAAAAAATTATACTGATGTACATGTAAAATGAAAGCTACAAGGATATTTGTAAAATAAAGTATACATTTTATCCATATGAAATCAAGATAGAATTTCTTTCTCTCTTTCTCTCTCTCTCTCTGTCTCTCTCTCTTGTGTGTGTGTGTGTGTGTGTGTGTGTTAAAGGATTGTATTTCCTTCCACTTTGGAGGATATAAAATCTTGAGAAATAATCTATACAGGCTATCATTGAAGAGAATTTTCAATAATTCTGTAAAGCAATATGATGGTTTGACCATTTTAGATTGTGATGGAAGGCATAAGAGGAAGCAAGGTGAACCACTGGGGTGGTGCCTAAACATAGTGGCCCTGGGAGTGAGGCTTCTGAACACTTTCCCCACCCCAACTCACAAGATCTTCTGTGCCTATACTACTCACCGCTCCCTCCTTCAGCAATGGATCTGGATATCTCTCCAGGTTTGTTCTCTCTTCTCTCTTCTGCCTCCTTTCATATCCCACCAACTTGCCTCTTTTTTACCTTCTGTGGAGACAAAAGTGACTCCATCTTGGATGCTAATCCACCATCTTGACTTTTTATCAGCCCCAGTTCTGTGAAGGCCTCCTGATTCCTCCTTTATTTACTGTCCCTAGTGTAAGAACATGTGCTCCTGATTTTAGATCAAAGCAATCTTGATGTTTTCACACAAATTATAGGCTATGACACATGTAGCATTCTTGCTTGTTCTGGATGGTTTAATTGTCTTTCTAGAGCATGTATACCCTTTCCTTATGGTGGATAAGCCTTGGGTTTGCGGAGTAACATGTGAAGATCTACCTATCTTGGGGCCACCCAAGACCATGCTTCTGTCTATAAGTTCCCTCAATAAATTACCCAATACAAAGTAGATTTGTCTACCACCTCCTTTAGTTTCCTGGCTCCTGCGACATCTGGGGGCTGTTAAGCATATACAGCCATTTCACAGAACTCCTAGGAAAAGGAGATACAAAGATCCGAGAAGAGTGGGAAAGAGAAGGTGTTCTGAGAGACAGGAATGTAAGAGTGTATTGACAAAAGGGAAAAGATGTCCTTTTCCTGTCCCACCAAAATTTTACCTAGTTTGGACTCTGCCTGTTCACCTAACATGGCCTAAAGTAACAGGTAGCTGTCCTCTCTCCCCACCTGCTGTCCAACTAGAGAGATTACACAGCCCCCTTCCCCCACCCACACATGGGAAACAGTCATGCACCTGCCTTCCAGCCTTGCAGCCTGCTCTTCTGCACCCACTTGGTCGACCCTGCCCTTGGGCCCCTCCCTTAGAAGAAGGCTGGGAGCTGAGAGAAAAGGGAGAAGGAGAGAGAGAAGAGAGGGGAGGAACAATGAGTACAGGTAAAAAGGAAGCTGATGCTCACTTGCATTCAGTGAATTCCTAATAAGAAAAAAAGACACACCGCCAGGTTCACTGCCCTCTATAAATATTGGAACAGAGAATATTAGCATAATCCAAACCATCTTAATAAGACTTCTGAATTCGGTAAACAAGTACACCCTTACTAGATATTTTTGGAAGTAGCTATTTCTTGGGATTTCACAGGAAGTGGAGCTTTTATTTAGTCACTAAAACTAGTATCCTTTGGATAATGCTTACTATGACACCACTTACGAGAGGCTGTTTACTAAATGATTTTCATTGGTTATGATATCATCTAGTTATTCTATGTGACTTCAGTGGGAAAGAGAAGAAATACCTAAGTCAGTGGTTTTCTCATTTTTAAAACGTTAATTATCATTACCTCCAATGAGGCTCCACATACAGTGTCAAGGTAAAGACCAAACTGTGTATTCAGTGTGTATGCATTTATATATGACATATATATTTAATAGACTACAACTATACAACTATTTTCAAAGTATATAAGCTTAAAAAGAAGAAACAAAGAATGATAGAAAATGAATTGTTTGTACTTCATTGAAAAATGTACAAGAGTTTGATATAATCGAAGAATTGCAACCCAGTGAAATTTTGGCCATAATTAGAAAGCACTTGAGTATCTTAATTAGATTTGGAGTCAAATTTGGTTCCCCCTATATGGGAATGAACTCATCTCACAGGCCCACATCAGCTTACAGAGTTGTATGTCCAAACACTAATAATTACATAAACCAGATATTGAGAGAATGAACTTCTCCCAGTTTCAACACTCAGCTGTGCAAAGATTTGACTTTATGTTTCTATAATAGCTAGCTTTAACTTTTGAATCCTTGTTTCAATTTGGTAGCAGACATGTTAAGTGTGCCCATTTGAGATAAAACTTAGTTATTTCTAGAGTTAAAATCAGTTAAGTTTTGGGTAAATAGTCATTTCAAGATGCATCCCTGCTCCTGCTTCCTTCCAGCAGAGATATAAGTACTAAGACGACTTCTGTATTGTCCAGAAAGGTGAATTTATGGCTTAAATATGTTGTTCTATTATTCACAATGTACTTCTGGGTCACCTTTGCTATAAAAGTGGAGAATATTTTTTTTTTAAAAGTTAGGACACACTCCATAAAAGTTTTACAACTCACTTAAAATCATAGAAGGGCTGTACATTTCAAGATGAAGATTTAAGCTCTGGTTATTTAACAGGGTCTTAAGAGGCAGGAATTGCTGTGTCAACTAATGTTGTGCACTATATTTCATTACTGCCTTTATGTTTTTTTAAATACCTCAAGAATAAAGTTTATTTAAAATGTCACACTGTGCAAGCTGCACATTATATCCATAGAATATACTAGTACTACTGCCATTCCTTTTATTTATTACAGTAGATTAGTTATGGACCCTCTGCCATAATATCTTGGCTTATTAAGATACTGCATACTAAAAAGCCTAATAGATGGCCCTGTAATGAGCAGTTACAAAATCTAGTCACCCATTCTTCATTGGCTGTCTTTTTTGTTCAGAGGGAAAAATTGAAAAGGATTGGACTTGTGCCTGAAACATTAACCACCTGATTCTGCTTGTGAGATGGGGACAGAAAAGGGCCATCTCAACACTTAATTATTGAGAAACCCTCCATCTCTCTCCAGGATTAGAGAAAAGGATTAACAATCATCAAAGTTGCTTGAACAAATCTCAAGTTCAAATTCCAGAGGAAGACGGGATGGTCTAGGGTGATCAAGACCCAGATCAGGGCTGGGTGCAGTGGCTGACACCTGTAATATAGCACTTTAGAGGCCGAGGCAGGCGGATCACTTGAGGTCAGGAGTTCAAGACCAGCCTGGTCAACATGGTGAGACCCCATCTCTACTAAAAATACAAAAATTAGCTGGGTGTGGTAGCAGGTGCCTGTAATCCCAGCCACTTGGGAGGCTGAGGCAGGAGAATTGCTTGAACCCAGGAGGCGGAGGTTGCAGTGAGCTGAGATCGCACCATTGCACTCTAGCCTGGGCAACAAGAGCGAAACTCCATCTCAAAAAAAAAAAAAAAAAATCATCTAATTCACAAGAATATTTTTTGCTAACATAAGTCATCCATAAAACTCTATGTAAAGTGAGCCCTTTATGAGACAACTTGATGCGTACAAAGTATTCAATAAATACAAAGGGCACTAAAAGAAAGTCTTAATGAAAAGAGACAATTTGAAAACATTTTCTTAATTGACATCAAGGAAAAAAGGTAATTTTTTTTAAAAAATCTGTTAGTTAAAAAAAAAATAGTGTTAGTGAGGATGTGGAGAAATTGGAACCCTTGTGCACTGTTGGTGGCATTGCAAAATGGTGCTACTGCCATGGAAAATAGTATGGTGGTTCTCCAAAAAATTAAAAATAGAATTACCATATGACCCAGCAATTTCACTTCTGGGTTATATGTATTAGTCCTTTTTCATGCCAGTATAAAGAACTACCTGAGACTGGGTAATTTATGAACAAAAGAGGTTTAACGGACTCACAGTTCCACAGGCTGTACAGGGAGCATGGCTGGGAGGCCTCAAGAAACTTACAATCATGGCGGAAGGTGAAGGGGAAGCAGGCACATTTTACCATGGTGAAGCAGGAAAGAGAGATGGAGAGCAAAGGGGTAAGTGCCACACATTTTCAAACAACCAAGTCTTGTGAGAGCTCACTGTCACAAGAACAGCAAGAGGGAAGTCTGCCCCATGATTCAATCACCTCCCACCAGGCCCCTCCCCTGACACGCGGAGATTACAATTCAAGATGAGATTTGGTGGGGACACAGAGCAAAACCACATCCGTATATAACCAAAGTCTCAAAGAGATATTTGCACATCCATGTTCACAGCAGCACTATTCCCAATAGCTAGGAAAAGGAAGCAATCTAGATATCCAACAACAGATGAATGGGTAAACAAAATGTGGTATATACATACCACATGTATATTATTCAGCCTAAAAATAATAATACTCAGTGGAGTATTATTCAGCCTAAAAAAGGAAGGAAATTATGTCACATGCGATAACATGGTTGAACCTTGAGGATATTATGTTAGGTGAAATAAACCAGTCACAAAAAAGATCAATACTATATGACTCCACTTATATGAGGTATCTAAAGTAGTTAAATTCATAGAAACAGAAACTAGAGTGTTGGTTGCCAAGAGTTGGGAAAGGGGGAGTGGGAAGTTGTTGTTTAATGGGTATAGAGTTTTAGTTGTGCAAGATGAAAAGTTCTGGAGATCTGTTTAACAAGAATGTGAATATACTTAACACTACTAAACTGTATACTTTAAAATGGTTAAGAGGGTAAATTTTACGTTGTATGTTTTTAATTATAATTTTAAAAAATCTGTCTAATGATCATAATGAAGATTAATTAAATTGTGCTCAAAAGATGTCTTATGGGATAGGAATACAGGTAATTTTATTCTCTTTACTGTTGCTGGACCAAGTTTTCTGCTTCCTACAAACCAGCATGGCTAGGCATTCCAAGATAATCTATCACCATAGAATCTAAGGATTCTTTTGGAATGTAAGTATCATTTTCAAAAGTAACTTGTTATTGAAGAGTTGCTTAGAACCAAATTTCCCTAGAAAACGTAATGGTTTGGGTGTTTTGCTATGGAGTGGAGGGGAAGAAGATGTGGTGGAAGTTGGCATGATCTCTATTTGAGTGGGGCTCTTTTTGTGTTTTTGATAGAGAATAGCAGTATTAATCAGTAGTGTATTATAGAAGGCATATGTCTTATGTTTCATTGCTTAGTTTTATGTTGTGCAGCAGCAATTTGCTAACCACAGTCCTAATGAAATATAGCCGTGCAGCAAAAGGAGCATTTATTATCAGAAACACATTTCTTTTCTGACATTACGGGGGGGCGGGGGCGGTGAGAGGGAAGGTCCAGATTAACTGTACTTTTTAATAAGAGATGGAGTGCTATTGGAAAACTATTAAGGAAACTGTGGCTTTAGCTCAGATTCAAGGAAGCCCATAAGAAAACTTTACTACCTTCCAGCTTAATACTGCAGTAGGGCCCGTTCTACAGACCCACTGCTGCCTGAATGATTCTGGGGAGTATTTGTGAGCTGGGGTTGTTCTAGGAGAGGCAATCAACCGCTGATGAGCTCTCCTGCTTAACTTTCCTAATTGATTCCACCAGACCTCCTAGTAGACTAGTTGCTAAACCTACCCCTTCCCAACTCTGGCCTGGCTCCTTCTGATGGCAAAGTCTTCAGGGACCATTTGCCAGTTTGGAGCTGGGCCTTGGAGCTGCAGAACAGGCTTGTAAAGCAGATGCATAGTAAATGCTGCAGCCAAGTGCACAGCACATTTTCCTAAGTGGAAATCCTGTGTTACAGACAGAACATTACTTAACAGTAGGTGGGCAGTTCAATCCTAAACAGCTCAGTTCTTCCCCATCAGAGACCCTGCAGAAGCATGCTTCTGCCGCAGCTGTGGGAGGAAGAGCAGTTCTTGTAACTGTTAGGAGCAGACAGTGGCTAACAGAAACAGTCTCTTGGGAAGTCCCTGTCTGTGATTTTCCTACGTAAACACAAGAAAACAAAACCCCTGGGCTTGCCGTTCACACAAACAAGCTGCACAAAGCTTTCTTTCCTTCATCTGCATGTGCTAGTAGCTGTTCTTCCTTTAGTTTTTACTGCTGCTTAAAAGTATTTTTGTCCAGATATGTAAAGGTGCCTCGCCCTTCTCCTTCTCAGGAAAAGTAACTATTTATTGAGTGCCTGTCGCCATGCAGGAACTCTGTATCCATCATCTCACCTCTTCCTCATCAAACACATCTCTTCCGAGTGAGTTGCCAAATTACACTGCTGGCTTCCCAACCTGAGGTTTGGCTTCTGTTTATATTTTACCAGAGCAAGAGAGAAAAAGTCACAAATGATGTGCTGTCTTCTCATCCTACTAATCCCTCTTCCCCAGGCCTTTCCACTTCTGGAATTAAATATCTGGGCCTTGGCAGCCAGGCCAACCCCTAACATCAGTAAAGCCCAGGCAAGAGCACAAATGGATGCCCATATGCCTAAAGCTGTAAGATTTATAATGCCACTTTAATGCTTCCTCATGTCCATGTCAGATATGTGCATTAAAATTCATAAAAAATAATTATCGGCCAGGTGTGGTGGCTCATGCCTGTAATCCCAGCACTTTGGGAGGCCGAAGTTAGAGGATCACTTAAAGCCAGAAGTTTGAGACCAGCCTGTGCAACATAGTGAGACCCCATCTCTACAAAAAATAAAACTTAAAAAAAAAAATAGCCAGTTTTGCTGGCAATGCCTGTCGTTTTAGCTACTCGGGAGACTGAGATGGGAGGATTGCTTGAGGCCAGGAGTTCAAGGCTGCAGTGGGCTACAATCGCGCCACTGCACTGCAGCCTGGGCAACAGCAAGAATCTATCTCAGAAGAAAAAAAAGAATTGATTATAATAGTGTAAATTGGAAACAATGTAAATATTCGACAATGGGGCATTGATTAATTTGATTATAGTATTTCTCCATATAGAAGGGTATGATACCATCGTTTAAAATTTTTAGTAATATTTATAAGTTATTTTGAGTTTATTAGTGAATAAAGATTATTAAAGTGTCTTTGTAATTATTGTTTTGTTTAAAGTATATGTACACATAAAAAGATGATCCAACAAAATAGTAAGTTACTATCTCCTTGTAGTGACTTCATAAATTATATTTTCTTCTATTTTTAGTATTTTCTAAAAATTGGTATAATGAGGGAAAAGAAATAAATTTACAATAAAAATATTTGTATGCTTTAATAATTCTGTTTCCAGGAATCTCTTTTAAGGATCAAAGATATGGTTAAATATCACAAGATAATTCATAACAATGTTATTCATAATTTAAAAATTATATCGGCTGGGCACGGTGGCTCATGCCTGTAATCCCAGCACTTTGGGAGGCTGAGGTGGGTGGATTACCCGAGGTCAGGAGTTTGAGACCAGCCTGGCCAACATGGTGAAACCCCGTCTCTACTAAAAATACAAACATCAGCCAGGTGTGGTGGCACGTGCCTGTAATTGCAGCTACTCAGGAGGCTGAGGCAGGAGAAACGCTTGAATCCGGTAGGCGGAGGTTGCAGTGAGCCAAGATCGTGCCACTGCACTCCCGCCTGGGCAACTGCAGACTCCCTCTCAAAAAAAAAAAAGTAGAAACAATTCAGTAAGATTGTTGAACCTTTGAAACTCCCTCGTGTCTATTCTGCTCTTATAATTTTCTATTTTCCTCAGAGTGATTAGCAATCAAACTCTTTTTTAAAAGGCCTGTATGTACTGGTCTATATGGGCAGAGAGTATAGGGAGGCTCAGAGAGTGAGCATGCAAACACTAAAGCCAGGACTGCAGAGGAGAAGATACCCAAAGGATGAAAAAGATGCTCACTGAGTCAAGCAGATGAAAACCAGCCTTCTTGGTGTAAACTCTAAGCAAGAGGGGAGACCATATACGGCCATAGCCAGGGAGTGGAAAAACCTCAGAATTCTAGAAGGAAAGGAACCTTGTGATTTCTTCAGCTCCAGGAAATAGCAAACACACCCTTATCCCCATCCCGCTACCATTTGCACCTACCCTGGGATCTTCTATTCAATTAGAAAATCTTTCATTTATCGAGCAAATATTTGTTGAGAGATGTGCCAGGCATCTCTCAACCACAGGAGAGGAAAGGAGGAAATCTGTTTGTTTCAACTAGCCAAATTGGTCTCTTCATCTCTTCCTTCTTTAAACAAACCGCTCCTTCCCTCCCTCCCTCCAGGCAAATGTTCTGTGTGAAATATCTTTTCACATGACCCTACATCCTTGTCCACAGTGATTGGTTCCCTTCAGCAGTGGACTACTTACCCAAGCTGAGCCAATCAGTGTGCCTCACTCCCTTGACCGTTGCAACTGATCAAAGGGTGGTCATGTGGCCCAAAACAAGCCAATCAGACTTATTCCCTAGCTTTTTTTCAAAACTTTATGGGAAAGGAGGGCTCCTTCCCTCCAGTTAGAGAGCCATGAGCCCAGGTGTGAGCGTGGAAACTGCAAAGAGCCAGAAAAGAAGCAGAGGGGAAAATGAGACAATGAGCAAAACACTCAGAGACGCAGGAGGGAGAAAGAGTCCTGCTAGCATTCAGAATCCTGTGTCAGGTCTTTCTGAATCACCCATTTCCTCTGTCCTTCTGGTTTTCTCGTTACCTGAGCCGTTACCTTCACGTTCTTCTGATGCTATTTCCTATTGTATTTCTGCCATGTGAAACCAAAGGGTGTTCCCCAGTACAGGGGTTTGGAATTGCAGAGCTCTGTACGAGCTCTGGTAAGCCTCCTGGGCCTAGTGAAGCAGACAGGCGCCAGATCAGAAGCTTTATTAAGATAATGAGGGAGGAGGCCTGGCACGGTGGCTCACGCTTGTAATCCCAACACTTTGGGAGGTCGAGGTGGGTGGATCACTTGAGGTCAGGAGTTCGAGACGAGCCTGGCCAACATGGAGAAACCCCGTCTCTACTAAAAATACAAAAATTAGCTGGGCGTGGAGGCTCGTACCTGTAGTCCCAGCTACTAGGGAGGCTAAGGCGCCAGAATCACTTGAACCCAGAAGGCAGAGATTGCAGTGAGCCCAGATTGTGCCACTGCACTCCAGACTGGGCAACAGAGCAAGACTCTGTCTAAAAAACAAAAAAACAAAAAAACAAAAAAAAAAAACGATAATGAGGAAGCTAATGATGTTCTCATTTGAGGGACCTCATTGTATTACCTTTTACCTATTAATATAACTGTGCCTTCACTTAACATTAATGCAAACAATCCTTGCTGAATACCTGCCCTGTATTTCCCTCACCAGTTTTGGCCTTTTAAACTGAATTCATGCATGCCCGTTCTTCTTTCCTGCTTAATTTCATTCAGCCTACTAGGAAAGATAAAAGGGAGGATTCCACTTATGCCCGTGACTGTGAAAATGCAACATATCTTTAGTGGAAAATTTACAAATAACCACAAGATGGGGCTGTTACGCAAGGAAGTAAAAGTTAATGGTTGGTGGGAAGAGGATGCAACAGTTTCCAGCATCCAGGATAGGATATTTAAATCTTTCCTCACTAGAAAATAAGGAAAGGAAAATATTTTAAGAACATATATTCATAAAATCAAAGCACTACTTATAACAAATTCAGGGATTACTCTTTTTAACAATCTAGTGTTCCTTTTGGGAAAGTGATACATAATTATTACAGTAGATATTTTCTGCCTATGTCAAGGTTGATTGCTTGTCTTTCTTCCGGGTTTTCTTCATCCTCATTCTTCTGCCCCTTTCAATGAAAAGCCATAACATAAAACTAAAATACACGCATTAATTTATTAATTTATTTACAGACTTGTATGTCCTCTGTATTCAGTTTCAAAGACAAAGAAATAGCATTTGATATATTTGATTAACATACTCTTGTTTCCTGGTGTCTTCCATCTCAATCTAAATTAAATCACTTTGACCTCATTTTTCCCCCCTTGGGTTTGCAGTTTGAAGATCTGGAAAATTCTTGATTAATAGCAATAATGTAAGGTAGCCACGTTTTTAGAAAATCCAAAAGAGGCAAGAGGAAAGTGAGCCCTGCCTATCCCTTTGCCTTAAAAGAGACTACTAGCATTTGCTGGGGCAAGATGACCACAGAAGGCAGCCAGCTGGAGAATGCCCATTCACCCTGGAGCTGTGTAAAGCAGGAAGTCTGCAGGTAGATGCAGGGGAAGCCACAAAGAGGAAGCATTCCTGTTCCTTCTAGGGCACAGTCCAATCTGCATTGCGCTAACTCAAAACTGGGAGCCTCCTGTTGAGAAATGGGAAACCTAAAAATAGACCCGCAGAAAGTACTTTGACCTTGGCTTGAAAGTCAGCCCAGTGCTATGACAAGAAAAGCCTTTTCCATGAAGATTATGTTCTTAAAAGCCATATTTCATCTGCACACAGACTCCCAGTAAAACCACACTCAGAAAATGTGCGTCTTGGCTATCCTTCAACTGTAGAATCATTATGTTTGGCTCTGGTTATTCTGGACATTAGATGTCTATGTAAGGGTTTCTTTCTGAAATTCCTTGTACAAAATGTTAGGGGTTATAAACTGGATTAATAGTGACATTTAAGCAAATCTGCTATTACTGTATATATCCAATACTTTATGATTTTTGGAAAGAATTCAAGGACAAAGCAGAAAAATTGTTGTATTCAAGTAATTCAGAATGTACATGCTTCAGAATTAACTACAATAAACTAATAACTTTTCCTGAAGAAATCTAGCCAGAAAGCCAAGAGAATACATTTTGTTAAAGCTTTAGTAATTAAATCCAAAATTAAAGGGTACTGTCCTATAATTTCTTGCATGTGTTAGAATTATAATATTTAAAATTTGTAATATCAAAGCATTTCAGGAGACCTTCATATGTAGTCTGCATGTATTTCAAGGATAACCCTTAAACAGTGATAAAAAGCTATTAAAGAGGGGAGAAAAAGCACTTTTATATACTTAGGTAACTTTCTAAGGAACAGCTGCCACCAATTAAACAACAAATACCTTTTAAAGACTCTTGGGGGTTCAATGTTCTTTCAGTGGACTGAAAAATCTGGGAAAATGGACTTCATTAGCAACTACAAAATTATTGAAAGGATATTTGAAATGGCATTTAATACCTGCAAAGACAGAAACAATCAGTAGTTTAAAGTTTCACCATAAAGATTGGTAAATAACACTGATTACAGGTCTTATTCAAACAGAAAATAATGAATATGTAATGAAAAGAGAATAATGATCCAAATTGCTCTTAATCTTGGAGTTGTGCCTATTGATTGGCCTGGAAATAATAGTGCTAATCTTACAGTAAGAAAGTCAAGTGCTTTAAAAAGTCATTAGCTTTGGGGAAACAGGATACCCATTTTATTGTACCAGTGCAGTATTTTATTGAGTAAAGCCTCAAACAACTGTGTGTTTAAGAAAAATTCCAAGGGTTGCCTAAGTCACATAACATTCCTCTCCACTCTGCTCTGTAACTGGTAAAAGCAATTTAGGTACTCATTCTAATTCATCCAGCTAAACACCTACTGTATTCCTGCAACACGAGATAATCAAATACAGTAAATAATTCAGCATTCCAAAAGGTAATTGTTGATCTCACACTGGCTTATTTCTAATAAGCTGAAGAAGTAATAACCTTCTCAAAATAGTAAATTTACATTTTAGACTGACATTCCTGAGACACTTTGGCAGTTTCATGAACGAACATATTTATAAGCAAATATACATTAAAAAGACACAGAGTCTTTTTAAAAGTCATAATTTCTCATCTCTAGGAAAAGCCTCAAAGGATTCTGAATTTGAAATATCTTTACTTACCATTAACTTTCCTGTATCCAATTACAAGTTAAATTTACATTCTTTTCAATCCATTTTTGAGATCTTAAATGTATTCTTAGATCCTGAGCTTGAAAATTGATTGCTGTTACTTTAATTTAAATGATAACACAGGAGCATGTGGTTAATGAAAATAGAGATACATGAAAAGCCAGGTACGGTGACTCATGCCTGTAATTCCAGCACTTTGGGAGGTCTGTAATCCCAGCACTTTGGGAGTCTGAGGCGTGTGGATCACGAAGTCAGGAGTTCGAGACCAGCTGACCAACATGTTGAAACCCTGTCTCTAGCCGGGTGTGGTGGTGCGCACCTGTAATCCCAGCTACTCAGGAAGCTGAGGCAGGAGAATTGCTTGAACCCAGGAGGCAGAGGTTGCAGTGACTGTTCCACTGCATTCCAGCCTGGGCGACAGAGCAAGACTCCGTCTCAAAAAAAAAAAAAAGAGAGAGAGAGAGAAATACGTGAAAAACCCATGCTCCTCTTAGCAAATGTGCATGCAACAAGGACCTGGCCGGTGTTAAAGGTTGCCAGGCAGGGCAGCAGAGATAACTTCCCGATGACATGGTTAGATGAGGCCCTCAAGACCAGCTGGTTACCAGGGAACACTCAGGGCACCTGAGAAGTGGGCAAGATCAATTTGTTATGGGGAAGTCAGCTGAATGCAGAGCTGAAAAGAGAAAGTGCAAGCCAGAGGGAACAAGAAAAGACTGAAGTCAAAGTGGAAAGAGCTTGGGCTTGGAAGTCATGAAAACCTGACTTCTGATGCTTATCAAATGTGCCACCTCCGGGAAAGGACTTCGTCTCTCCAACTTAGTGTTTTTCACGTGTCAACTGAGTATAATGATAGCATCGCCTCGTGGAATTATTATAGGGTTATAAGATGATGCATGTCAAGCACTTAGCACACTGCCTATGAGTACACAGAAAGGGCTGAGCAAAGGATATGAGTATTACTACTGACTGCTGCTGCCAGAGAGGCTGGCAAAGTGAAGCTGAATGCCAGTCTCAGAGAAGGAAACAAATAGGTACCTCACAGAGTCAAAGTCAGGGAGGCAAAGGAAACAAGGCAAAGGGAGCCACGATGGTGTGGAGTCTCCTCACTAGGCTTTGCATTGAACCAAGGGTCTTCTTGTACACAGAATCTTGCACACTTAAATATGTCCCTTGGAATGTTCACCTTTCCCCACCCTGTCTTAAAGATACCTTGCTCTAAATCCAGTCATTTGTAACAGCTGCTCTGGAAAGCAAATCTAGCGTCATTTCAGATCTAACAAGTGCCTTTGAGTAAGAGCAGGAAGGAGAAGCTCATCCCATTGAAAGGCTTCCTCGAGTATGCCTAGGAAGGCACCCACTGGAGATGGTTTGTTAGCTTGTTTGCCAAAACAAGTGATTCTTGGAAGTTGCTTTTATCTTTTTAATTCATTTGAATCGTCCTTTATTTTTTTAAATGAGAAGAAAGTATCTCTCCCTTGTTTCTGGAGAAGATGGTGAAGTTTCCATGTGTCTGAGTGCAGACACTGCAGTCTGGAAGAGGTTGAGTGTTCTGCTTCATATTGGGAATTATGGACAGTCTTTTTTTTTTTTTTTGAGACAGAGTCTCGCTCTGTCACCCAGGCTGGAGTGCAATGGCGTGATCTTGGCTCACTGTAGCCTCCGCCTCCCAGGTTCCCACCATTCTCCTGCCTCAGCCTCCCCAGTAGCTGGGACTACAGGCGCCCACCACCACGCCCGGCTAATTTTTTGTATTTTTAGTAGGGACGGGGTTTCACCATCTTAGCCAGGATGGTCTCGATCTTCTGACCTCATGATCCACCCACCTCTGCCTCCCAAAGTGCTGGGATTACAGACGTGAGCCACCGTGCCTGGCCATTATGGACATTCTTAACCACACTGTGCTCTTGAAGAATTCGAGAACTCTTTATTGGCCATAAAATGGTGTTTATAAGCTGAACTCTCCCCTACTTACTGCCCTTTAGGACTAAGAGCCCAGACTTGGGGAAACGGAAATGTGCTTGGGGGCGTTTGCTGATCCCTTTAACTGTGCAGTGTAATGAGACCATTCCCTGGGTGAGTGTGAGGAGGGGCTGAACATGCCTAGAGAAGGAGAGAAGCTTATTTGCTTCAAGGGACTGATGGTTGGGCACAGGGCTGAGGCTTGCGGATGCCTAGAAGTCCTATGTGTGGAGTGTGAGCTGCTCCTGGCCATGGAGAGGCCTTCGGGGACTGGGCCAGGACCCTGAAGTTTGTTTAGGGTCAGCTGTAAGCTGGAAGAGCACCCACTGGTCCCTGCAGTGTCAAGCACTTAACTTGATTCCGTTGGCACTAAGTAAAGTTTTTATTAAGTATCATGTTACTTTTCATTTTTAGCAAATGGCAGAGCCATATAAATTCACCAAAATGTTCAAATTGAAAACTTCCCTGTTCCTTCCCACTCCTCCACTGAATCCATCAACAAGTACTATCAGTTCTGCCTCCAAAGAGACTTAAGCTCAAGTTCGTGCTTTGTTTGCCTCTCCTGTCTCCCACCCTGATTCCGATTCTGTTGTTTCCCACCCGGGTGACAACAGGATCCTCTTCCTCTCCTGGCTTTCTCTTCACCTTCTATCCCATTCTTTACCAGCAACCTGAGGATTCCCTTTACGATATGAATGAAGTTAAGTCATTCTCCGGCTTAAACATTTCCGTTTCCCAGTATTCTCAGGATAAAGATCCAAATGCTTAGCATGGCTTTGCAAGGTCCAGTCTGGGCCTGGTGAGCTTTGGAAACTCAGTGAGAGCCCTGGCCTCTGGGAAGAGCTGCCTGGAAAACACAGTTATAGTCAGTGCAAAGTGATCACTCAAAGTGTAGGCTGCAGGGTAGGTGACAAGAGACCATAACAGATTTCTTGAGATTCCTTCTAGAAGGGAACCCAGTAGAAGAACAGGCTCTGCATTCCTGTTGGTGAGAGGTGGTGATAGGGCAGTAAAGGAAACATGACTAGTGGTGTAGGCACTGGTTGATAAGATTTAGGGATATATCAGTGACACACCCAACCTAGGGTACTGTAACTATAAATCGAAACAATCTTGTTTTAGTCTTAAGAACAAGAACCAAAAATTGTACAATTTAACATGTAATAATGGCTTCTATTTATCAAGCATCTGCTAAGGGGCTGGCTTTATGCCAGGCATTTTACATATTTGATTACAAAAGCCTTATAAGATAATTATTATCTCCATTTTTGATATATGGGAACCGAGGCTCAAAAGGTTACTAAAAGTCAAATGAATAATAAGGCACAAACTTTAAAGAAATTACCAAATTGCCTTTCTTTATGAAGGAAAGGGACAGATCTAATGTTAATTTGTCGTTAACTGAGGCAGCACAGAAAGTTGGGTGTTTATTTGTTTGTTATCCATCTCCCCCGACTAGGAGGAGAGAGCTTCATGAGGGGAGGGCCTGTTTTGTTCACAGCTGTCTCCCAAGCACATTGAATAGTGTCTGGTCGCAGCAGACCTGTAGGGGTTTGTTCACAGACTGAAGCAATGAAGTTTGACAGCTGCTTTCATTACTCAGTGATTTTGATTCAGAGCTTTACAAAAGTAGGAAAAATTAGTGTGAATATCCATTTTTCCATAGATTTGGTGTTGGATTTTTTTTTTTCTTATTCTCTCCACTAAAGTACTGCTATTAAAATACAACTAAGCCTTATTCACCCAGAGGTTTCCATTAGCAACAAGAATTAATTAAATTATGAGTCACCAGCAGATGACATACTAAGGCAGATTATCCCCCCACAATGATTGTTGTTTGTTTTTCTAATTATAAAAGTATTATAGTAAAGAACACTAGCAAAATTTATTAATTTTAAAAAGTAAAGTGTGTACTGCTATGAAAATATTTCTAAGATATATTTTTAGTGAAAAGAACACGATGAAGAATAGTGTTCATGGTAAGCTTTTCTCCCATGGGATAATAATAATAGTCATTGATAGCTTACTGGGTGCCAGGCATGATATTATATCCACTGCATTAATTATCTCATTTAATCCTCTAATAACACCATGTTGTTGGTACTATAACATTATTAGTACTATACTCCATTTTAAATAGTACTATTGCCCTCATATTATTTTTCTTGTTTTTATTTTGAAACAGTCCAGCACTTAGAGAAATGTTGCAACATGCAAAATACACATACACACACAAGCGTATACATGTGTACATTTTACATCTGTATTTACTTCTATATACCCATATATTAAAAGCCATGAGGTTCTACTATTAGCTATAATTCCCTTCCTATGCCCCAGAGTTGTAGTTTTCTCTCTCTCTCTTTTTTTTTTTTTTTTAATTTTTATTTTTTGAGACAGAGTCTCACTCTGTTGCCCAGGCTGGAGTGCAGTGGTGTGATATCAGCTCACTACAACCTCTGCCTCCCGAGTTCAAGTGATTCTTCTGCCTCAGCCTCCCATGTAGCTGGCATGACAAGCACACATCTCCACACCCGGCTAATTTTTGTATTTTTAGTAAAGACGGAGTTTCACCATTTTGGCCAGGTTGGTCTCAAACTCTTGACCTCAGGTGGTCCACCAACCTTGGCCTTCCAAAGTGCTGGGATTACAAGCATGAGCCACCCTGCCCAGCCGGCTCTCTTTTTATATGTATATTTAGTCTCCCAAATAATGCGAAGGCTGGCTTCAATTGTCTTCAATTTATTTATTCATTGAATCACTCTCTTGTTGCCTCCGCTTGTCACTATCCCTAGCAGGAATCTCTCTCCTCTCACTAGTCTCCAGCACTCCGCATCAGACCCTCTCACCCCCTACAACCTCCAAGACCTCGTGCGCCATCATGCTCCGATGCCTCCCACCAACACAAAAGTCCCTCTTCCTCTGTATCAGGACCTCCCTGAGCCCCCTGGGTTGTGACATACCACCTCCCCATACCTGACAAAGACAGCTCCCTTGCCCAACAGGGATAGCCATGAGAAAGTGGCTCCAAGGGTTCTAGTATTTTGAGACTGCATCAAACTTAATATGTCAGCATCTTTGGTAGCCCATTCTTAACGAGGACCAGCAGTTAGACCTAAAGCATAGATGGCCATTTAGCTAGTCTTTTGCATGAGAATTAAACATGAGAGAGAAAAGACAAGAAAAGAAAAAGAAAAAAGAAAAAAATTGTACCAGGAAGGGAGATATTTCATAAGCTGAATCCCAAGCAGCAAAGTCACTACTAATGTCACAATGGTGTTGCCAGCTAATAATGGGGCTGCTTCTTAACTGTCGGGAAATGCAAACAGCACAACATTAAAATGGTTCTATTTTTTTTCCATCCTTACAATAGCAACACAGCAATAGAGTGCTGATTTCTGAAAGACAAAGGCTGTGAAAATAAACATGCACTTAAGGCAGGGGGCACTTGCGTTGTGATTTTTCTTTTGAGATATTTGGTGACATATTCCCAAATCCTCAAACCACCACAGGGATCTTCCCTTGAAGTACAGTCTGAATCACCCACCAGTCTCAAATGGCCCAGCAAAGTTCTTGCTCTGTGCAGGCAGGCCTGCCAGATAGCTGCCTTTTTCTTTTCCTCTTGCCTTGGCTAAGTGGCTTCCCAGGTGTTTCGGAAAGGAAAATGTAAGATTCAAAATAAAGAGCAGAGAGTTGGGCCAGGCCTGCATTGGCCTCTAACTGTGATAATGGGTGTGTCCTCTAACGGTGATAGTGGCTCGGCCCCTGGTTCATCTTCCACAGCAAAAGCTGGACCAAGGCCTGCTTTTTCTCTGTAATGGTAGGATTGCCTCTGGCTTCGAGTTGCACGTTTATCTTTAGTACTCATCACTTTGATTTTGTTATTACTTCACCCTCCCCTTTGTCTTCTCTTTTATCTGTCTGTGTATTTCCCAGCAACCTGTTTTTACCTCATCTCCCTCTTTTATTATTACCATTTTCATTCCCCTGCCCTACATCCTTGGCTTCCCCTCTAAGCACTTTGAAAAATGAGGTGAATGTTATATTGGTAAAAGATGCTGAAAGGTGAATCTGTGAAGCCCCCACCCCAGTAGCCTCCTTCCATGTGAGTACCTTCTTTCCATGTAAGCTAATAGCTTTTTTTTTTTTTTTTGGTGCTCATTCTCTCCAGGCAACCAGGAAGGCTGTCCCCTTCAAGGAATGGGTTGATCTAAGATCAATGGGTTGATCTCATGGGGCACAACTAAAGATAAAAACCTCCTGTTGTCAGGTTGAAAATGTCCAGGTATTTGCAAGCAGTATTTTGCTTCTTAAATACCAGATTGTGGCTAGCAGTCTTCCCCCGCTTTAGGTTATAGAAATTCAGAGCTCCCTATCTCAAGACCAGGAAACTCCAGAGCAGACACAGGTTGTGTGAATATGACCAGGAATAAGTTATTTCATCTTGGGAAAAAAATAAGGCCAAGATCTAGGGCGTGCTTGATGTTTCCCACTTGTTCTTCCAGTCCACCCTATTCCCTTCATCACTCTTTGTGCCCCAAGTAGGAGGCTGACCTATTAGGCTGTATAAACAGGCTCTTTTGCACTATAGCTTCCTATTGGATTCACCCCATGGGGAGCAGTGGAGATCAGAAAGAGGGTAGAATAGTGAGAGCAGAAGGTCAGGGTATTTATTCACTGGCTCCCTCTCCGTGGGCCACTACAGGCTGGCTGAATATCCCCACTCCTGTCAGGTGACCCTCTCTCTCCAGCACCAGTCACCATTCTGTCCTTTGTCCCATCAGGCCTTCTACTAGCCCAGGGCACTGCACTACCCCTTGTGATTTCCCTATAACCTGCTAATATCTTTATAAGTAATCTCCTTAATAAATCTCCTTAAAATTCTACTCAAATTACCCAATTTGAGTGGACCATTTGTTTCCTGCTGCTGGTTTGATGATCACAAAAGATCTCTGCTTAAGCAAGGCAGAAACAGGTGCATTTGTGAAACGGCAATGGCAAATGATCGGGAACCCAGTTACCTGGAAACTGAGGCCCATGGTAGGAATTCAAGCAACTCTTGGCACAGACAGATAAAGGAGAAACTTCTTTACTGAGAATTAGCGATACAGAGAAGTGAATGCAGTTACTGAAAACTGGAGGTACTAAGCTCAGATTATTAATAATAACACAACATTTACTGTGCCCTTACGATAGGCCAAGTACCTAATAAATACCCTGTCACATTCTAGAATTTTTTATCCACTTTACTGATGAGGAAACTGGGTGAATTGATCATTGCTGTTTTGTAGACCCAAACTCCCTCCTTCAGCATCTTCTAGTAATAAAACTATTCTCTCCTGCAAGGAGCTCATTTCACAGGTTTTAACTAGTGCTAACCCCAGCCTTGCCTGTCAGAACACACCTCCTCCCATGCACAATGCTTGGCTCAATAATGGACATGTGACTCTAACAGGCCAATAAGTTTCTCCAAGATTTGATACTTGGACCTAGGGAAAGACTAGAAGGATGATGATAATAGCCACCACTGCTTCAGACCACCTTTCCGTCTGCTTGGAGTAACCCATCTCCAGTAAGAAATCATTTAGTGTCAGCAAAGAGAACAGGAGAGAGAGACAAGGGATAAATGGAGGAAGAGCAACAGTGAGCACAGAAGAGATGACCTCATTTGCTACTGCAGCAAGTCTCTCGAGTGAGTTTTATCCTTCAGTTTTCCAGTATTATGAGACAATGAATACTTTGTTTTTACTTAATATAATTTAAGTTGGATCTCTCATTTAATTTCCAAAAAATCCTGTAAGTAGATTAAGGCTGCCTTGCAGAGACTCTTCAGCTGGGCAGTGATCAGCCCAAGTGTATGAGAAAACTACCCAAAGCTGGATAAAGGGCCACTCAAAAGGAGCAGGTAGAGCAATCTCCAGAGCTGACAGAGATCCAGAAATGGTTGGTGATCTCATCAGCCAGAGAGGAAAAACATTGTAATGCATGGGACACCAGGTAGAATACTCAGAAGTATATTACATTGGTAGGAGGCAAAAACCATCGGTCCTAGACTTTGTTAGTCTGCATTACAAACCCTAAAAGTAAGCCTTGAAAGGATAAACTGTTTCCAAGCAAATTAACTGTGTCCTAGAAAAAAAGCTCAAGTATATGTGGAGAAATACAAGCATATTCAGCTCCTAAAAATGTAAACTTCACAACTGCTGCCACCCATTCAAAAGTTACTAGGTATATGAAGAGGTAGAAAAATAGGACCTGTCATGATGAAGAAAAATCAATTAAAATAGACCCAGAATGTTACATGGATCACTTAACAACATGGATGTATTCTGAGAAAAGTCATGGGTTGCTTAACAAAAGTCATGGGTCGCTGAAAAACATGGATATATTGTCATTAGGAGACTTTGTTGTTGTGCAAACATCATGGTGTACTTAAAGAAGCCTAGAAGGCACAGCCTACTATACGCACAGCTACTTGGTGTAGTCTATTGCCCTTGGCTACAATCTGCACAGCATGTTACTGTACTGAATATTGTAGGCAATTGGAACACAATGGTATTTGTATATCTAAACTTATCTCAACAGAAAAGATACAGTGAAAATATGATATAAAAGATTTTTTTAAAATGGCATACCTGCTGGCCGGGCGCAGTGGCTCATGCCTGTAATCCCAGCACTTTGGGAGGCCAAGGTGGGCAGATCACAAGGTCAGGAGTTTGAGACCAGCCTGGCCAATGTGGTGAAACTCCATCTCTACTGAAAATACAAAAAAATTAACCAGGCGTGGTGGCACATGCCTGTGAATCCCAGCTACTCAGGAGGCTGAGGCAGGAGAATTGCTTGAACCCAGGAGGTGGAGGTTGCAGTGAGCCGAGATTGCACCACTGCACTCCGGTCTGGGCAACAGAGCAAGACTCCGTTTCAAAAAAAAAAAAAAAAAAGGCATACCTGTGTAGGGCACTCACCACGAATGGAGCTTGCAGGACTGGAAGTTGCTGTGGTGAGTGAGTGACTGGGGAGTGAGCATGAAGGTCTAGGAAATTACTATCCACTACTATCGCTTATATAAACACTGTACATTTAGGACTTGCTAAATTTATTTTAGAATTTCCCTTTCTTCACAATAAATTAACCTGAGCTTACTGTAACTTTTACTTCATAGACTTTTTAATTTCTTTAAAACCTTTTGACTCTTTTGTAATAACACGTAGCTTAAAACACAAACACATTGTGAAGCTGTATAAAAATATTTTCATACTTTATATCCTTATTCTGTAAGCTGTTTCCTATTTTATTTTTTCTCTTTTCTATTTTTTATTTCTTTTTTTAAGCTTCATTCTATTTTATTTACTATGTTCATTCTTGATGAACATTGATGCAAAAATTCTCAGCAAAATACTGGCAAACAGAATCCAGAGCACATCAAAAAGCTTATCCACCACAATCAAGTAGGCTTTATCCCTGGGATGCAAGGTTAGTTCACCATATGCAAATCAATAAATGTGATTCATCACATAAACAGAACTAAAGACAAAAACCACATGATCATTTCAATAGATGCAGAAAGGTTTTCAATAAAATTCAACATGCCTTCATGTTAAAAACTCTCAATAAAATTAATTTCTTGTTAAAAACTCTCCTAGGTATTGAAGGAAGGTACTTCAAAATAATAAGAGCCATATATGACAAACCCACAGCCAACATCATACTAAATGGGCAAAAACTGGAAGCATTCCCCTTGAAACTGGCAAAAGACAAAGATGCTCTCTCTCACTATCCCTATTCAAAATTGTATTGGAAGTCCTGGCCAAGGCAATCAGGCAAGAGAAAGAAGTAAAGTGCATCCAGATAGGAAGAGAGGCAGTCACCCTATCCCTGTTTGCAGACTATATGATCCTATGTCTAGAAAACCCCACAGTCTCAGCCCAGAGCTTCTTAAACTGATAAACAACTTCAGCAAAGTCTCAGGATACAAAATCAATGGGCAAAATAACTAGTATTTCTGTACACCAACAGTCAAGCTGAGGGCCAAATCAGGAATAAATTCCCATTCACAATTGCCACAAAAAGAATAAAATACCTAAGCCAGAGCAGCGGCTCATGCCTGTAATCCCATCACTTTGGGAGGCCAAGGCGGGCGAATCACAAGGTCAGGAAATCGAGACCATCCTGGCTAACACAGTGAAACCCTGTCTCTACTAAAAATACAAAAAATTAGCCAGGCATGGTGGCATTTGCCTGTAGTCCCAGCTACTCGGGACACAGCGGTTGCAGCAAGCCAAGATCACACCACTGCACTCCAGCCTGGGCGACAGAGCAAGACTCCATCTCAAAACAAAAAACAAACAAACAAAAAAACCTAGGAATACAGCTAACAATGGAGGTGAAGAATCTCTACAAGGAGAACTACAAACCACTGCTAAAAAAAATCAGAGATAACAGGCCGGGCATGGTGGCTCACAACTGTAATCCCAGTACTTTGGGAGGCCAAGGTGGGCAGATCACTTGAGGTCAGGAGTTCAAGACCAGCCTGACCAACATGGTAAAACCCCATCTCTAGCCAGGTGTGGAGGCAGGTGCCTATAATCCCAGCTACTCAGGAGGTTGAGGCAGGAGAATTGCTTGAACCCGGGAGGTGGAGGTTGCAGTGAGCTCAGATTTACCACTGCACTCCAGCCTAGGCAGCAGAGTGAGACTCTGTCTCAAAAAAAAAAAAAAAAAAAAAAAGAAAGAAATCAGAAATGACACAAACAAATGGAAAAACATTTCATGCTCATGGATGGGAAGAATCAATAACATTAAAATGGCCATACTGCCCAAAGCAATTTATAGATTCAACACTATTCCTATTAAACTACCATTGAGATTCCTCACAGAATTAGAAAAATCTATTTGAAAATTCATATGGAACCAAAAAAAAAAAGCCCAAATAGCCAAAGCAATCCTAAACAAAAAGAACAAAACTGGAGGCATCACACTGCCTGGCTTTAAACCAAAACAGCATGGTACTGGTACAAAAACAGATACATAGGCCAATAAAACAGAATACCGAACCCGGAAATAAGACCACACAACTACAACTATCTGATCTTTGACAAACCTAATAAAAGCAAGAAATGGGGAAATGATTCTCTATGCAACAAATGGTGCTGGGATAACTGGCTAAGCATATGCAGAAGATTAAAACTGGACCCCTTCCTTACATCGTATACAAAACTTAACTCACGATAACTTAAAAGACTTAAATGGAAAACCCCAAACCATTAGAAGACAACCTAGGCAATACCATCCTGGACAGAGGCATGGCCAAAGATTTCATGACAAAGATGCCAAAAACAATCACAACGAAAGCAAAAATTGACAGATGGGATCTAATTAAACTAAAGAGCTTCTGCACAGCAAAAGAAACTATCAATAGAGTAACAGACAACCTATAGAATGGGATAAAATATTTGCAAACTATGCATCTGACAGAGTTTGAGACCAGCCTGGCCAACATGGTGAAACCTCATCTCCACTAAAAACACAAAAAAGTAGGTGGACGTGGTGGCCGGCGCCTGTAATCCCAGCTACTCAGGAAGCTGAGGCAGGAGAATCACTTGAACCCAGGAGATGGAGGTTGCAGTGAGCCGAGATCACGCCATTGCACTCTAGCCTGGGGGACAAGAGCAAGACTCCGTCTCAAAAAAAAAAAAAAAAAATTTGAAAGGTGCAAAATGAAGAGAAAAACACATTATCTTTTCTACCATTATTACATTAATACTTATTTTTAAAAGTTGTAATAACTTTTTTGACATCATTTCTCCCTCTCTCTCCTTTCCTCCTTCCCTTTTTATCCTAATCCCTCTAGTTCAATCTCCATCTCTTTTGATGTTTTTAGTGTACTTCTCTTATTCTCTCTCACACTCACTGATTCTTTTTGGGTAAGTGTATGTGTGATTTGAATAGCATCCCCAAATGAAAGAGATATAAAATTTTTCTTAAATTTTATTCCATTTACTTTTTAGACTTTTTTGTTAAAAACTAAGACAAACATGCAGGCCTACATAGAGTCAGGATTATCAAGATGTCACTGGGCAATAGAAATTTGTCAGCTTTATTAAAATTTTATGGAACTACTGTCATATACGTAATTCATCATTGGCCAAAACGTTGTTATGTGGTGAATGACTATAGCAGTCATGGTTATTAAAACAGGCTTATAACTATAGTCTATATGTTTAAGAAAGTAGAGGAAACCATAAGTGTGTTAAGAAAAGACATAGATGATGAAATAAAAGGACTCAAGTAGGCTGGGTGTCGTGGCTCACACCTGTAATCCCAGCACTTTGGGAAGCCAAAGCAGGCGGATCACTTGAGGTCAGGAGTTCAGGACCAGCCTGGCCAACATGGTAAAACCTTCTCTCTACTAAAATACAAAAATTAGCTGGGTGTGGTGGTGGGCACCTGTAATCCCAGCTACTTGGGAGGCTGAGGCAGAAGAATCGCTTGAACCCAGGAGGCAGAGGTTGCAGTGAGCTAAGATCACACTATCGCACTCCAGCCTGGGCAACAGAGTGAAACTCCGTCTCAACAACAACAACAACAACAAAGACCCAAATCAAACCCAAATCTCTACTAAGTACACCCATATCCATGAATTTAACCCATATCCATGAATTTAACCCATATCCATGAATTTAATCTAATATTGTATCTTCTTATGAAAAAGACCCTTAGAACGTACTCTTACACATGTTCCCCAGGTTTCGGTTGCTATATATTTATTAGCAAAGTCTTGAAATGCTTGGAGCATGTAAGTTATTTTATCCCAGGTCATTGTGTGTACTTATCCACCTACAACATACTGAGATTTGGCCCTGTACAAACATTTAGTGGTAAGAGGGGGTGATTGTGGTGTGTCTTAAGGAAAATGAACATCCCCCTTCAAAGCATCTTCCCCAGATGAAGGTTTTCCTAGCAATGGTCTAAATGCCTCATCACACACCCAGTCTCTCAGAAATGGCTGGGCTATTTCAAAGCTGGAATAGTTCACTGAAGACTCTGTTATGGTGCCAACTGGGAGACAACAGCTTAAAAGGATGATATTCTGTCTTACAGAATGTGGTACACGCTTTGAATTAGAGACCATGGTGGCATCTTCCCCACAATCAAAATATATGTGTCTGGGAATCAAGGCATGGAAGTAAAGGAGCAATCTGTCCTCAAAAGTAAATTCAAAATTTTACCTCTAGAGACAGAAGAATTTCCTAACAATTTCAAAATAACTATTTCCAGTTTCTAGTCCCACTTTCCCCTTATTACTACCAGGCAACAGGTTTCCAAAAAATATTAATATCCAATTTTAGCTACCTAAAAATGTGAGGACCTTTACAGATGTTCAATGGTATATTATAAAATGGTAAACTTATAATAAAAGAAATGAGCAAGGTTCCCAAAATGAGCAGTAGAGTGACTGGTAGTAAAATTTAAAAAAAAAAGAAAGAGATTCAAACACAAAATATTATATAGTGTTCCAAATATGTTTTCCTGATTTTTTGATAAGCTCTCTAGTTCGTCTTCTTATTTGATCTAATAATCAGACAAGCAGTTCCCTGACATTATAGGCAAATGAATTACCCTTAGAGTTTAGGGCACTATTCCAAAGAAACGTTTGAAAAAACAATAGGGAAGAACTGCAGCAATCTGCTACTGCAGTGATGTGAAGACACACTGTTGAGGTTAAAAGTCAAAGGTCAAGTTGGTGTTATTTTCTTGGTCCTCCTGCAGTTGATTAAACAATATTACTTGAGATGAAAGCAATTAGTGAAAATAATTATGATTATTAGCATTACTTAATAAGTGTCTTTTCAGAATCCAACTTATCACTCAAAAACATGTCATATTGCCCTAAAATGACTTATTCAATTTCTGGCCAGAGATGATTTCTTTATAAGAGTTTCCTATTAAACTTCTCATTGAAGTTTAATCAATATGATTCATCGATATGTGTCCCCTAAAGCAATCCTAGGATTTAGAAAAGGATCTAAGTATGTGGGCTTCTATGAGTAATATCTGAGCTTACTCAAAAGGTTGGTTTTCAGGCTGTTTCTTCTCTAATTCTAGAAAGCTCTAGAAGGCCATAATAAATCCTCACAGAATACAACTAAAGCAAAAAAATAACTTTCAAAGATTTATAATTAGCCGGAATAATTTTCTTTGGGATCTATTTACAAGTCATTTTAGAGACCTCAAATTAGGCAACAACATTGCAACATTACTTCAGATTGGAAAAAAAAAAAAAAGCCATACATTTATTCGATAGGGAGTAAATAAGTTCTAGGGAAATATGTGAGAGAATAAATTAATAATATCATGTAGCAAGGAAAAAATAGCTCAATAAATATTATAGCCTAGTTTAAAAAAGAAAGAAAAAGTGTGTTTAGGCAATAGTCATATATCCTCACTAAAGGTATGGTAAACTAAGATATAACCAAAGCTATAGTAAACCAAGAAAAGCTCTTCTCTCCAGTGGAGAGAGGCAATGTTGCCTCTACAATCATGTGGTCATAGTGTGTATGGTAGAGTGGCAAGGCATCTTCTGTTCCCTTTAGTCCAAAGTATGCACCTTGGTTAATAAGCAGCTAGAAGGAGAAAACCAAATAGATTTAGATCTGAACTTTTAAAAATAGGTTTATGGAAAAGGCATTCCCACATTGAGCTGGGACTGTATATTGGTAAAACCAATCTTGAAGACAATTTAGCAATATATATCAAGGGTCTTGTAAGTGTATATGTCCTTTGAATAGGATATTTCACTTTAGCTTAAGAAAATAATCAGATTTTTTTACAACAATGAACTTCATGAAAAAAAAAAAAAAAAAAACAGGAAATCACTTAAATGACCAAAAAAACTATTAAAGTTTTCTTTCAAAACTTATACTGAACTAATGTTCAGTATAAGTAGGAAAAATCCAGATTACAAGAAAGTATGCCCACCATTTTCTATTTTGTAAGTCTGTGTATGTGTGTGTATGTGCATGTGAAAAAAATATGGAAAGATTTAGAATAATTTTTCTAGGGTCTTTCTTTTTGTATTTTCAATTTTTTTCTAATTTTTTTAAAAAAGTATTTGTTAAAGGGATAGAGTGGTCAACTACCTTAAAGAGTGGTATGAATTAATGGTTTAAAAAAGTGGTTGAAAATAAGGCACCAATGTAGGGCTATTCACATAGCATGTTTTTCTAAAATACCCTTTTCCATCGTCTGTAGTAGCTACCTGAATTTCAGTGGGCCTAGCTCTAAAAAAGTTGAGAAATTGTACTAATATGTGTTGCATCATCCCTTAATTATTTGTGCCAATTGATGGAAGCTGAAATGTGGAAAACATCAACCAGATAATTCAAAATTAATTTGTACTGAGACTTGGAATATGACCAGACACATGTGCTTAGACATGAATGTGTTTCTCCTCTTCCCTCACTAATCTTCAGGCCTTGTCCTCACCACTTCTTGGTCTGGGTCCAACTCACAGCCTGGGGCCAGCATGGCAGCACTGGTTAAGTCCCTAGGAACAAAAAAATGTTTGAGAAAAAAGTGGTGACAATGACTGGGCTCTGAATTGTGAACATTTACACGTGTAAATGCAGAAACACCCATATATAATCATCCACATATTAATTTTCCACCTAGACTCATTAATTTTCCATAACTCTGATGAAAAGGGGAGTTTTATTTGTGTAGAATCTTTCAGATTTGGTGATAGTGGTGACGGGAATAATAGTAAGAAAAGATGTCTTGGCAGAACTGGCTGCATCATTTAAGGGACCCAATGCAAAATGAAAATGCAGGCCCCTTGTTCTAAAATGATTAAGAATTTTAATACTGAGACAGCAGAGCATAAAACCAAGCACAGAGCCCTTCTAAAGTCAGGTCTCTGTGTGACTGTACTGGTCATAGGCCCATGAAGCCAGTCCTGAGTTTTAGAGTCAGGTAGATATGGGATCAAATTCTAGATTTTTCATTTATAAGCTGAGTATCTTGGGGAAATTATTTAAATTTTCAAAGTTTCAGTTCTGCCATCTTAAAATGGGAGCGATGTGAGTGCGGCATTATTCTCAAGATTGCCATGAGGATTAAAAGAGAGAGCATTCTATTGGGTGCATAGCAGAGTGCCTGGCTCAGGGAGACTTTGTTCATCTTCTCTATGTTGTATACTGCACTTAGAGTTTGATGTACTTTGAATATTCATCCTCTCCAAATCTCATGCTGAAATTTGATCCCCAATGTTGGAGGTGGGTCCTAGAGAGAGGTGTTGGAGTCATGAGGACGAATCCCTCACAAATGGCTTGGTGCCATTCTCATGGGATTGAGTGAGTTGTCACTCTTAGTTCCTGTTAGATCGGTTAAAGAGTTTGACACCTCCCTCCCCTCCCCTCTTCCCCTCTCTCTCATTCTCTCTCTCTCTTCTTTCCCTTTACCACGTGATACCTACTCTCCTCTGCCTTCCACCATGAGTGGAAGCTCCATGAAGCCCTCACCAGAAGCAGATGCTGGTGTCATGGTCATACAGCCTGTAGAGCCATGAGCCAAATAAACCTCTTACTTTTACAAATTACCCAGACTCAGATATTCTTTTATAGCAACACGAAACAGTCTAAGAAATAGTTCATATTCTAAAATGCAAACTTGAAAGTTTGATATGGTTTGGCTCTGGTCCCTACCCAAATCTCATGTTGAATTGTGACCCTATGTGTTGGAGGTGGGGCCTGGTGGAAGGTGATTGGATCATAGGAGTGGTTTCTGATGGTTTAGCACCATCCCCCTAGTGCTGTCTCATGATAGAGTTCTCACGAGATCTGGTTGTTTGAAAGTGTGTAGCACTTCCCCCTTTGTTCTCTCTCCATCTAGTACTCCGCCATGGTAAAGATATGCTTGCTTCTCCTTTGCCTTCTGCCGTAATGTTAAGTTTCCTGAGGCCCCTCAGCCATGCTGCCTGTACAGCCTGCGGAACTATAAGTATATTAAACCTCTTTTCTTCATAAATTAGCCAGTCTCAGGTAGTTCTTCATAACGGTGTGACAACAGACTTAATACAGAGTTTCTCCCTGATTTAAGATTATTTTTGGTTATCCATTATCTACAAAACAAAATGAAAATGCACATCATGACATATAAGGACCTTAACTATTCAGGTTTTATCAGTCTTTCTAAAACTTGCCACCTACTACTCTCCCATATATTCAAAGTATAATTTGTATTTATTTTCACTTTTCCTTAAGAATCAGTAATTATAATAGGCATAGATGACAAATAATAAATGCTTCTTTGTGCCAGGCACTGTGCTAATCATTCTGTGGGAGGCAATACTCATTCTCCACTCCTGCTGTTTCCTCCCATGAGAGGGAGCCGCATGAGCTGTAACATTCCTGGAGACTTCCACCTCCTCATTTATCCTCCCCTGGCAAGGATAAGTTTGAGAGAATCTGGGTATTTGTATTAGCCTCTTTCTCTTTTAGTAGCAAATCTCACAGGGAGCATGATTTTAGGCATACTGTAAGCATAGTGGCAAAGACCTTTTCCCAGTGGAATGACCCATTGTCCAGGACTACCTGATACCAGTTGGTGAACCTGTCTATTTCTGGTATTCAGCATCAGGAAGCCTAAGCTCTCCAGTGTCAACTGTATCAATGATAACAGTCTCCTGCCTGCATTACTCTTGTCTGTTTCCAAATTGGTTCAGAACTTGGGAGGGGAAAATGGGTATTATTTACTGAGTAAGTATCCCAACAAAGTCTACATTCATTGTCTCCTTTATACCTCAGAGCTACCATATGAGGTAAGCATGTCTATCATCCAATTTTTATAGATAAGGAAAGTAAGGATTAGCAATCAAGTAAGTGGCATAATCAAGATCTAAACAGTTCTATCTGATGCCACAGATTATGCCCTTACATTTTCCCATTTTGTTTTTGCATGAAGGTTTAATAATAAACTGATAAGAACATTCAAAATTTGAGTTCATGTTGAAAAGAAAAAAGCTAACACAGTATTATATGCAGTGTACTTACATTCTATCTGGCAGAAAAGTTAGCCAAGCTAAACTTAAATTCAGCACATGCTGAATTTTATTTTAGGGAGAACAAGCTGCAATCATAATAAAGAACTGTATTTACAGCTAACAGCAATACCCACGTTTCTCTATAGGTCTTACACTACAATCTGAAATTGCATTTCATGATTTACAAGGTCTGAGACATAAACAGTAAAAGGTATGTTTCAGGGAATTTTCTCATTAACAGCCACAAAACAAGCAATTTTGTGTGGAATTGCTTTGTTCACCTTTTCTCAAATATGTGCAAGATCTCTCTTTGATGTTGAATCCATTCTGATTTGAACATCTCAATATTTTCGATGTTCTGTGAACTCCTCCACACCCCACCTATCTCTGGGAAGCTCTGACCTCCCTACATACTTGGTGAAAAGAAGGAAATTTAGAACATTTGAGGTCACAGGCTGCCTACTTATGACTACCCGAAGTAGTCATGAGTAAGCTCTGCTTACCCCGTTCCTTCGTAGGTACATGAATGAGTCATCAAAAATTCACTAATACTTGAGTAATGCAGTTGTGCTAGTATGAAAAACAACTAAAGGAGTGCAGTGCTGAAGAAATTCTAGATCTTGCCAATTTAATGCATCCACTGATATCCATAACTCAATCCCTTTTCATATGACACGAGTTGTTGTTGTTATTGTGTTCCATAACTATTCCTACCACGACTCCATTCCAGTGCATACCCCCTTCTTCTTGTCACAAAAACATCAACACTCTGTAGTCTTTTCTTCTTTATCATGTCTTTATCCCTCCATACTTTGCTTACCAAGATGTGTTTTTCCATCTGTCATATTTGTCTAATCCTGTTGATTTAATGCACTATATTTCTACCAAGAAAACAGTACATACAAAACACTCCCAAGCATATAACTACTTTTAAAAATGTAGATCTTTCTACATTACCCATATATATTGCCTGACCTGACATCTCCCTCTATTTTCATACAGTGCTCAGCACTCCTGATAACTGTCTCTTTAATATTTTATCCAAATTTGCACTGGAAAACCAAGAAAACAGGATGAAGGAATGTCATTTGTACTTTTTATAATAATCTTCATTATTTGCCAAATATATTTTTCTTATAACCACCTTTGTAGCACTTCAAGATATGCCTAAGAGGCACTGTTAGCTCTTTTACAGGCCTGTGGATAATGGAAAGTATGGAGAATCCTGTCTTGGAAAGGCAATAAATAAGGTTATTTTGACACTACTCTCTATTGGAGGAATTGTGATTGTTTTCGTTTTTGTTTCTGTTTTGAGAGAAGAAGTTTGCCTAATGGCAATCCATAAGACATTCTGGAGAACAGTTATAGATTCAAAACATGAGTTTTAGTCTACTTGGATGTAGCACCTTGTTAACAAAAAGGCTTCACTTTTATTGTGTCACTGATATTCACATAACCTGCTGACATAGTGCTATGATCTGAATGTGTGTATACCCCCAAAATTTATATATTGAAACTTAGTTCTCAAGGTGATGGTGTTAAGAGGTGGGGCCTTTGGGAGGTGATTAAATCATGAGGGCTCTGCCCTCAAGAATGATGTTAGGTACCCTCTTAAAAGGTCTTGAGTAAGTGAGTTTGGTTCTCTTGTTCTTCCACCTCCCACCCCATGATATTGCAGATTTCACAACAAGGCACCATCTTGGGAGCAGAGAGCACCTCTCCAAACATCAATGCTAGCACCTTGATCTTAGGCTTCTCAGCTTCCATCACTGTAATAAATCAATTTCTTTTCTTTTTAAGTTACCCAGCCTAAGGCATTTTGTTATGGCAGCATAAACAGACTAAGACATATGGAGTTTATGTTGGCCATTTTTTAAAAAATGTACAAAGAACTTGAGGCACTGAGAGGCAAATGACTGGCTCAAGAACATGCAAAGCATGATCAAGTAATTTTGAGGTATTCATTTTTAATCCAAGCTCCCTTGCTAATCAGACGGTGAAAAGAACTTTCAATTTTCAAATTTCCTAGACTACATGCAGCAGATAACTCAGGAGCACGGCATCAACTTATTTTGTCTTATTATGTAGAAGGATATCTGACTTGAGATTGAGAATTCCACATCAGAATCTATAGGCCTTTTCCCCTGCCCAGTAGAGTTTAGTTACCTACCTTCAATCTCTGCCAACAGCAATCCTCTACCCCTCTGGTTTAAGCAGGCTGTTCTAAATAGTTGTCGGTGGTTACCGTGGCAACGGACGCTTAGGTTTCAGCTTCAAATGCCCCTTTTAATGAGGCAATTTCAAGAATATTTGTGATAAATTACCAGACCACAGACTTAACTGCAGGGAGTTTTGCTTTGGAAAATCTAATAAAAGGATAGCAGAAAGAATGAGCAGTAAATGCAATAGAGAAAATGGGGCCAGATTTGAAGGGGCAAATGGAAGAGATGCCAGATCTGACTACCAAAAGCCAAATCAGAATCAATTCAAACCAGAGCTTTAAATTACAAATGGTCCCTGAAGGGCTTCCTGACATGCTGAGCCAAGATTCCTTGGGAGGAGGAATGGTAAAGTGAGAGGCGGTGAGGGCAAGAGTTGAGTATGTCCTGCAGAAGGCTTTGTATTTTAAAGCTTCCATTTTCTATTTTATCATTAACTGTAGTGGCTAAATCAGAAACAGTCTTCTTTTGTTTCTCCATTTCTCCATGTATGAGACCAAGAGACATTGCCACCTGGAGAGGACATAATGAATTAAAATGTGGACTTTCGCCTAAGTGAATTTCACAGCAACCTAGGTTACCCACATTTCCCAAAGACGTACCTGTCTTGATAATGGTCCAGGATTCTGTTGTTAATCTCTTATCCATTGTACCCATTAAAAATTTCACAGAAGGATAAACGTACTTAAACACATTGCTACACTATTGTGTGGAAAGAAACATCTCCTAATTACTCAAAGGAAGACATGTCATTCATCCTTATTATGATTGAATATAAAAAGTATGCCTCTGCTATATAAAATAGCTTCAGTTTATACTTGGTTGAAGGCAAGAGGGCAGCCTAAAAGAGCTTTCACTTACACTGTAAGTGCCTTGCCAGGCTCCCTAGGTCCCTTCAGGAACGTCTTACTCTCGCTGCTCACGGAAAGCACCAGGGAACAGATGCATTACAGTTTGTGACAGGAGAACAGCCTGTGGATTCCGCCTACTCCCTTCAGTCCATCTGGGAGGTGGGTGAGACAGGGAGCCCACAGAGAGGGGGGCTCTCCTGGGAATCCCTCAGGGTACCATGGCTATTGGTGCTTTATTTTCAGTAGATGGCACTGTGTCTGTTGAGATAAGCAAAGGGAGCTTCTAGATGGGAAATTTAATTGTTTCTAGAGAAAGCACAGGGCATGTGAGAATGCATGGTTTTTTTTTTTTTGCCTTAGTTACATGATAATGCAAATACTATTCAGTATTCAGGTTATATTCTCTTTGGAGCCTAGGGAACTTTATGATTTATTATTCTGGCTCCATCTCAGGTCTGTGGTGAAGCATAGGGCCATCCTATACAGTATATACTTGGAATAAGAATAAGTCATTCTGAATGTTTACCTCTGTTACCCAACACATACAGCAGCACCTATACTCCATCTGTGCCCTAGATCCCCATCCCATACACTGGCTGTCTCCCTTTTTTCCAGACAGGAAACTCTGACACTTCAGTTCCTGCCTGGAACCCAGTTTTCACACCCCAAGAATAAGACAACCGGAACAGTTTCTTGCAGACTGGTGGTCCCATGGAGTAGACATTCTGATTTGTCCATCCATCCTTTTTCTTTTCTAATAGATATCCAGTTATTTTTTTCTCTCTTCTGAGTATTTTCAGGAAAGTAAACTCTAGTACCAGAAGATGAATCAATTTTATTCATTTTTTTTATAATACTTTAAGTCTGGGATACATGTGCAGAGCATGCAGGTTTGTTACATAGGTATACACATGCCATGGTGGTTTGCTGCACCCATCAACCCGTCATCTACATTAGGTATTTCTCCTAATGCTATCCCTCCCCCAGCTCCCCACCCCCCAGCAGGCCCCAGTATATGATGTTCCCCTCCCTGTGTGCATGTGTTCTCATGAATCAATTTTATTTTAAGCCATATGTAGTCTTTTAAATGGGAGGAGAGAACCTCAAGTATGTTTCATAGAAAATGAACTGTAGACACAGGATGGAAGATGGAGTACATGTGGGCCAAACACTAGGTGATGCATTTAATATAAAACTCTTTTATTCCTTATGATAACCTTGAGATAGATACTTTGCTACCCATCTTACAGATGAGCAAAATGGAAGTTCAGAAAGTTTAAATAATCTACCTAAAATCATCCTCGATATTGACTGGGCATATAATGAGATTCTAAACTTTTGAGTAGTTTGCTACAATACTTCTGGAAAGGGACTTGCATGGAGAAACTTATTTCTGTCCCTTGACATTATCTTCTGAATATGACCCCTGGAACTGCAGCAGTCATCTTGAGATTATTATGGAAGCACACCTAAGAGAACGAGATAAAAGTCTGAAGACAGCAGAGCAGAATGATAGAAAGAACCTGGAACCTTGATGATACCTTTTGAGCTGCTGATTTAATCAACCTTCAAACTTCAGATGTGTTTTAGCCACTTTGAGATATGTCTTCTATTACTCGTAGCCTGAAATACCCTAAACAATACTACTTAAACACTCTAGCCATAGATGACTAGAAAATATATTAGTGCCTGAGCCATAGGCAGCCATCCACAGGATGACTGCTGAGGAGGTAAGATATGAGAGTTCACTCATCCAGGCATCCATATTGGATAATATCTAATGAAACCAATCAGATCCTTTCTAGGGGCATCTGAATAAGACAGCATTTTCCCTGTCTCCTCAGGAACCTTGCTCCATCAATTAACTCATCTCTCCTGTGTCTTCAATGTTTTTTCCTTAAACTAACACTTTTTCTTTTCTTTTCTTGAGACAGGGTCTCACTTTGTCACCCAGGCTGGAGTGCAATGGTACAATCATGGCCCACTGCAGTCTCAACCTCCTCTCGGGCTCACATGATCCTCCCACCTTAATCTCCTAAATAACTGGAACTACAGGCATGTACCACCACGCCTGGCTAAGTTTTTGACTTTTTTTTTTTGTAGAGATGAGGTCTCACTGTGTTTCCGAGGCTGGTCTTGAACCCCTGGCCTCAAGCTGTCCTCCTGCCTCAGCCTCTCAAAGTGCTGGGATTATAAGTGTGAGGCACCACCTAACCCCTTCTTAAATACTGTTTAAGTTTTTCCTATTAAAAACAAACAAAACATCCTTTGTCAAATACAGAACTTCTTCCACTACCACTCTAAATAGCTCCTCTCTTTCACACTCCACTTCTTAAAATAGATGTCTACAGTTTCTATCCTTTAAGTCACTCTTCAACCCATTGCAGTTTACACCTGCAGTTCCCCAATAGGACAGCTGCTCTTACGGACATTACAAAATAGTAAGAAAACATGTCAATTGCTGAGTAACACGGTACCTCAGAACTTAGTCATTTAAAACAACAGACACCATTGGTTATCTGTCATGATTCTGCGGGTTGACAAGGCTCAGCTAGACAATTTCTCTGTTCTGCACGGAACTGCAGTCACCTGGAGGCTTGACTGAGCTGGAACATCCACTATGGCTCATTGACATGGCTGGCAGATGGTGTTGGCTTTTGGTTGGGAACTCAGCTAAAAGTTAGTCCTTCTCCTCCTGGCTTTTCTACATGTGGGCTTCTCTCAACATGAAGGCTGAGTTTCAAGAGGAACAATTTCAACCTTGTGAAAATAGAAGCTGCTCAGCCTCAGAAATTAAAGAGCCTCACTTCTGCCACATTGGTCAATACAAGTCCAATCCAGTCCAGATTCAACAGAAGGCAAATAGACTTCATTTCTTCATAGGGAGAACAGCAAATAATTTACAGCTATCTTTAATGTACCACAGTTGTTAATTAATTTCCTTATTGTTAAATCCAATCAAAACATTGTAGTCCTTATTTTCTGTGGCATCTTGATTCCAGAAATACTTTCTTCCTTCAACTTTCATGACAACACGTTCTTCTGCTTGTCCAGGTATTTCTAGGGCTTCTCCTTCTCTTTTTTGGGAAGAATCTTTTCCTCCAACTCAAATATTACTGTTCCTTGGAATTCCATCCTTCATCTTCTTCTATTATCACTGTATTCACTCTTACTGGGCATTCTAATAAACTTAGTAGGCTTCCATTACTATCTACATACTAATCACTCAAATCTATACTCACAGCTCATATTGCTCACTTTAGTTTCAAATCTAGATATCGCACTCTTTATTGATCATCTCCGGGTCTCTATTTGAATATCCAACAACTATCACAAATTCAGAAGGTCTAAAACTGAGCTTGTTGCATTTTCTCCCAAAGCTCCTATTTCAAAGTTATCTATTTCTATGAAATGCACCATATCCCTTCAGTTACATGACGCAGAAAGCTAAACATTTTTCCTCTTCTAATTTCCTCAACCCTACATTCAGTCACCATAGCAAGTTAATATTATCTCTTTAACATTTTTCAAATTTGTTGTCAGCCTCTATTCTCTAGCACGTCAGTACTGAACTCTAGTTTAGACTACCATCTTCTTTTATCTATTTATTCCAGCATCTTGTATCAGTCTTCTCACCTCCTCACTGGCCTCCTCTTTAATCCATTTTTCACGCTGTCAGAGTGAAGTTTTTAATGGTAAAATCAGATCACATTGTGCTCAGTTCAGTAACACATATACCAAAATTAGAACAATTCAGAGAAGACTAGTATGGCCCTTGTGCAAGGATGACTTAAGATTTGCAAACCATTTCATATTTTTTTCTGTATTCAAGGGTACACAATGTACTGGAGATGATCAGTAATGAGTAGGATATCTAGATTTGGAATTATATAACTTGCATGACAATAACAACAAAAAATGAGGGGGAAGGGGATGGGCTACATAGGAACAAAGTTGTGTATATTATTGTAATTAAGTTGGCATTAACTTGAAATAGATTGTTATAAATTATGATGTTGTCATAATTCTAACAGCAACCTGTGATGATTAATTTTATATGTCAACTTGACTGGCCTAAGGAATGCCCAGATAGCTGGTAAAGATTATTTATGGGTGTGTCTGTGAAGGTGTTTCTTGACAAGGTTAGTATTTGAATCAACAGACTGAGCAAAGAAGATCAACCCTCATCAGTGTGGGTGGACATAATCTAATCTGTTGAAGGCATGAATCAAATAAAAAGGCAGAGGAAGGGTTATTTTTTTCTCTCTTCTTGAATTGGGACATTCGGCTTCTCCTGCCCTCAGATATTGAAACTACTGGTTCTCGGGCCTTTGGACTCCAGGACTTCCAAACCCTCCCCAACTCAAGTTCTCAGGAAATGGAGTTACACCAGTGTACACCCCACACCAGGATTAAACTTTTCTGGACGGAGACTTATGTCATTAGGTACTCTTGTTCTCAGGCCTTTGAACTTAAATTATACCATTGGTTTTCCTGGTTTCCCAGGAAATATGCAGACAGTATATCATTGGACTTCTTGGCCTCCATAATTCTGTGAGTCAATCCCTATAATAAATCTCCTCCTACATATCTCTATATACCCCATTGTTTCTCTTTCTCTGGAGAACCCTGGCTAACATATACCCACTAAGAAAACAATTCAAAAATAGCACAACAGAACACCAGGTAGACTTCTACGGTTTTTTACTCTAGTTCTTGGTGTCTGGATGCCCCCCCAACCCACACAAGACCTGGGGGAATTTGCTGCCCTGAAGAAAAGGACATAGGCCTGGCTGGTTTTGCCAGCTGATGATTGTAGAGCCCTAGAGCATTGAGTGAACATAGGTGGTAGCCAGGGAGTCGTTATAGCAGGCCTTGGGCCAGACCCAGTGCTATTCTCGCTTTATGTCCTACCCATCTCTGTCCAAAAGGTGGTGGCCACAGGGGTGCTTGTGTCACTCCATCCCTAGCTCCAGGTGGCTCAGAACAGAGAAAAAGAGACTCTTTGTTTGGAAGAAAGTAAAGGAAGAGAAGAAGAGTCTCTGCCTAGTAATACAGAGAATTCTTCTGGATCTTGTCCAAGAACATCAAGGTAGTACCTCTGTGAGTCTACAAGAACCAGAGCGTTACTGCCTCCTAAAGCAGATACAGCTTAGATCACAAAACCCTAGTCCTTTCAAATAGCTGGAAAGCCTCCCCAAGAAAGATGGGTACGAACAAGCCCAGACTGTGAAGACTATGATAAATACTAACTCTTCAATACCCAGACTCAGAAGATCTACAAGTATTAAGATGATCCAGGAAAACATTATCTCACCAAAAGAAGTAAATAAGGCATGTGGGACCAATCCTGGAGAAAGAGATATGTGACTGTTCAGACAGAATTCCAAATAGATATATTGAAGAAACTCAGAGAAATTCAAGATAGCAAAGAGAAGGAATTTAGAATTCTATCAGATCAATCTAACAAAAAGATTGAGATAATTAAAAAGAATAAGTAGAAATCCTGGAGTGAAAAATGCAATTGACATACTGAAGAATGCATCAGAGTCTTTTAATGTAGAATTGATCAAGCAGAATAAAGAATTAGTGAGGCTGAAAATAAGCTATTTGAAAACACATAGAAGAGACAAAAGAAAAAACAATAAAGAACAATGAAGCATACCTATGGAACCTAGAAAATAGCTTCAAAAGGAAAAGCTGAGAGTTATTGGTCTTAAAGAGGAGGTAAAGAAAGAGATAGGGATAGAAAGTTTAGTCAAAGGGCTAATAACAGAACTTACAAAACCTAGAAACATATCAATATCCAAGTACAAGAAAATTATAGAACACCAAGCAGATTTAACGCAAAGAAGACTACCTCAACACATTTAATAATCAAACTCCCAAAGGTCAGAGATGAAGAAAGGATCCTAAAAGCAGAGAAAAGAAACAAATAACATACAATGAAGCTGTAGTACATCTGACAGGAGACTTTTCAGTGTAAAACCTTATGGGCTAGAAGAGAGTGGCATGACATATTTAAAGTGCTGAAGAGAACAAACTCTTAACCTAGAATAGTAAATCCCGCAAAATTACCCTTCAAACATGAAGGAGAAATAAAGACTTTCCCAGACAAAGAAAAGCCAAGTGATTTCATCAACACCAGACCTGTCCTACAAGAAATGCTAAAGGGAGTACTTCATTCCGAAAGAAAAAGATGTTAATGAGCAAGAAGAAATCATCTAAAATACAAAACTCACTGGTGATAGTCAGTACACAGAAAAACACAGATTATTATAAGACTGTAACTGTGGTGTGTAAACTACTTTTATCTTAAGTAGAAAGATAAACAGTGAACCAATCAAAAATAATAACTACAATGTTTTAAGACATAGACAGTAGAGTAAGATATAAATAGCAACAACAAAAAGTTACAAAGCAGGGGGATGAAGTTAAGACATAGTCTATTAATTTTTTTTGGCTTGTTTGTTTATGCAAACAGTGTTAAGTTGTTATCAGTTTAAAATAATGGGTTATAAGATAGTATTTGCAAGCCTCCTGGTAACCTCAAATTGAAAAACATACAGTAAATACTCAAAAAAGAAAAAGCAAGAAATGAAATCATATCACCAGATAAAATCATCTTCACTAAAAGGAAGACAAGAAAGAAAGAAGGGAGAGAAGACCACAAAACAACCTGAAAACAAATAACAAAATAGCAGGAATAAGTCCTTATTTATCAATAATAACACTGAATGTAAATGGATTAAACTCTCCAATCAAAAGACATAGAGTAACTGAATGGATTAAAAATAAATAAATAAAATTAGGCCCATTAATCTGTTGCCTACAAGAAATGCACTTCACCTACAAACACACACATAGAATGCAAATAAAGGGCTGGAAAAAAATATATTTCATGCCAATGAAAACCAAAGAAGAGCAAAAGTAGCTATACTTACATTAGACAAAATATATTTCAAGACAAAAACTATAAGAGACAAAGAAGGTCACTATATAATGATAAAGGGGTGAAATCAGCAAGAGAATATAACAATTTGAAATATGTATGCACCCAACACTGGAGCACCCAGAAATATAAAGCAAATATTATCAGAGCTAAAGAGAGAGATAGACTCCAATACAATAGTAACTGGAGATTTCACCACCCCACTTTCAGCATTGAACAGATCTTCCAGAGAGAAAATCAACAAAGAAACACTGGGCCATGGCCCAAAGAAACACTGTACTATATAACAAATGAATCTAGTAGATATGTACAGAACATTTCATCCAATGGCTACAGAATACACATTCTTTTCCTTAGTACATGGATTATTCTCAGGGATAGACTACATGTTAGGTCACTACATGTTAGGTCACAAAACAAGTCTTAAAATAGTCAAAATAATTGAAATAATATCAAGCATCCTCTCTGACCACAACAGAATCATACTAGAACTCAATAAAAAGAGGAATTTTGGAAACTATACAAATACATGTTTAGTATTTGTATGTGTATTAGTCCATTTTCATGGACTAATGGACTTGGGTCAGTCAAGACAGACCCAAGACTGGTCAATTTACAAAAGAAAGAAATTTAATGGGCCAGGCACAGTGGCTCACACCTATAATCCCAGAACTTTGGGAGGCTGAGGTGGGCGGATCACAAGGTCAGGAGATCAAGACCATCCTGGTCAACATAGTGAAACTCTGTCTTTACTAAAAATTCAAAAATTAGTTGGGCGTGGCAGTGTGTGCCTGTAATCCCAGCTACTCAGGAGGCTGAGGCAGGAGAATCTCTTGAACCCAGGAGGCGGAGGTTGCAGTGAGCTGAGATCATGCCACTGCACTCCAGCCTGGCAACAGAGCTAGACTCCATCTCAAAAAAAAAAAAAAAAAAAGTTCCACATGGCTAGGGAGGCCTTGCCATCATGGCAGAGGGCAAGGAGGAGCAAGTCATATCTCGCATGGATGGCAGCAGGCAAAAAGAGATAAGTTGCGTACAGAAACTCCCCCTTGTAAAACCATCAGATCTCATGAGACTTATTCACTATCATGAGAACAGCATGGGAAAGACCTGCCCAATGATTCAGTTACCTCCCATGGGGTCCCTTTCACGACACATGGGAATTCAAGATGAGATTTGGGTGGGGGCACAGCCAAACCATATCATTCCACCCCTGGCCCCTCCCAAATCTCATATCCCCACATTTCAAAACCAGTCATGCCTTCCCAACAGTCCCCCAAAGTCTTAACTCATTTCAGCATTAACTCAAGAGTCCATAGTCTAAAGCCTCATCTGAGACAAGGCAAGGTCTTCCACCTATGAGCCTGTAAAATCAAAACAAGTGAGTTACTTCCTAGATACAGTGGGGTACAGGCATTGGGTAAACACACCCATTCCAAATGGAAGAAACTAGCCAACACGAAGGGGCTACAGGCCCCACGCAAGTCTGAAATCCAGTGGAGCAGTCAAATCTTAAAGTTTCAACATGATCTTCTTTGAATCCATGTCTCTCATTCAGGTCATGCTGATGCAAGAGATGGGTTCCCATGGTCTTGGGTAGCTCTGCTCCTGTGGCTTTGCAGGGTACAACTGCCCTCCCAGCTGCTTTCCCGAACTGGTGTTGAGTATCCGTGGGTTTTCCAGGCACATGGTGCAAGCTGTCAGTGGATCTACCATTCTGGAGTCTAGAGGATGATGGCCCTCTTCTCACAGTTCCACTAGGTGGTGTCCAGGTAGGGACTCTGTGTGGGAGCCCTGAGCCCACATTTCCCTTCTGTACTGTCCTAGCAGAGGTTCTCCATGAGGGCCTCACCCCTTCAGCAAACTTCTTCCTGGGCATCCAGGTGTTTCCATACATCCTCTGAAACCTAGGTGGAGGTTCCCAAACCTCAATTCTTGAGTTCTGTGCACACATAGACTCAATGTTATGTGGAAGCTGCCAAGGCTTGGGGCTTACACCCTCTGAAGCCACGGCTCAATCTCTATGTTGGCACCTTTCAGCCATGGCTGGAGTGCCTGGGATGCAGGGCACCAAGTCCGTAGACTGCACACAGCATGGGGTCCTGGGCTTGGCCCACAAAACCATTTCTTTCTCCTAGGCCTCCAGGCCTGTGAAGGAAGGGGCCACTGCAAAGGTCTCTGAGATGCCCTGGAGACATTTTCCCCATTGTCTTGGGGATTAACATTGGGCTTCTCGTTACTTATGCAAATTTCTACAGGCATCTTTAATTTCTCCTTAGAAAATGAGTTTTTCTTTTCTACTGCATTGTCAGGCTGCAAATTTTCTGAACTTTTATGCTCTATTTCCCTTTTAAAACTGAATGCCTTTGACAGTGCCCAAGTCACCTCTTGAATGCTTTGCTGCTTAGAAATTTCTTCTACCAAATACCTTAAATCATCTCTCTCAAGCTCAAAGTTCCACAAATCTCTAGGGCAGGGGCAAAATGCCACCAGTCTCTTTGCTAAAATATAACAAGAGTCACCTTTGCTCCAGCTCCCAACAAGTTTCTCATCTCCATCTAAGACCACCTCAGCCTAGATTTCATTGTTCATATCATTATCCAAATTTTGGACAAAGCCATTCAACAAGTCTCTAAGGAGTTCCAAACTTTCCCACATTTTCCTGTTTTACTCTGAGCTCTCCAAACTTTTCCAACCTCTGCCTGTAACCCAGTTCCAAAGTTGCTTCCACAATTTTGGGTATCATTTCAGCAGCACCTTACTCTGCTGGTACCAATTTACTGTGTTCATTTGTTTTCATGCTGCTGATAAAGACATACCCAAGACTGGCCAATTTACAAAAGAAAGAGATTTATTGGACTTACAGTTCCATGTGGTTTGGGAGGCTTCACAATCATCATGGAAGGCAAGGAGGAGCAAGTCCCATCTTACATGGATAGCAGCAGGCAAAGAGAGAAAGCTTGTGCAGGGAAATTCCCCCTTATAAAAACCACCAGATCTCATGAGACTTATTCACTATCATGAGAACAGCACAAGATAGACCTGCCCCCGTGATTCAATTACTTCCTTTGAGATCCCTCCCACAACATGTGGGAATTCAAGATGAGATTTGGTTGGGGACACAGCCAAACAAGATCAACGTGAAAATTAAACAATATGCTTCTGAATGACCAGTGGGTCAATGAAGGAATTACAAAGGAAATTTAAAAATTTCTTGTAACACATGCTAATGGAAACACAACATACCAAAACCTATGGGATACAGCAAAAGCAGTACTAAGAGGAAAGTTTATAGCTATAAATGCCCACACTAAAAAAAGAAAAACATCAAATAAACCACCTAACAATGCATCTTAAAGAACTAGAAAATCAAGAGCAAACCAAATCCAAAATTAACAGAAGAAATAAAAAAGATCAGAGCAGAAATAAATAAAATTATAAGGAAGAAAACAGTACAAAAGATCAATGAAACAAAAAGTTGTTTTTTTTAAGTTAAACAAAATGGACAAGGCTTTAGCCAGATTAGCTCAAAAAAAGAGAGAAGATATGAATAAATAAAATCAGAGATGAAAAAGGAGACACAACAACTGATTCTGCAGATATTCAAAGGGTCATAAGTCACTACTGTGAACAACTATAAGCCAATAAATTGGAAAATCTAGAAGACATGGACAAATTTCTAGACACATACAACCTACCAAGATTAAACCATGAAGAAATCCAAAACATTAACAGATCAGTAACAATTAATGAGATGGAAGCCATAATCAAAAGTCTTTCAGTAAAGAAAAGCTCGGGACCTGATGACTTCACTGCTGAATTCTACCGAACATTTAAGGAAGAACTAATACTAATCTTACTCAAACTATTCTGAAAAATCAAGGAGAAGTGACTACTTCCAAACTCATTCTACAAGGCTATTATTTTCCCTGATACCAAAACCAAAGATACATCAAGAAAAGAAAAGTACAGGTCCATGTCTCTGATGAATACTGATGCACAAATCTTCAACTAAATACAAATTTAACAACACATTAAAAAGACGATTCATCATGACCAAGTGGGATATATCCCAGGGATGCAATGATGGTTCCAACATATGCAAATTAATCAACGTGATACATTATATCAACAGTATGAAGTACCAAAACCATACAATCATTTCCATCAATGCTAAAAATCCATTTGACAAAATTCAGCATCCCTTCATGAAAGAAAACCCTCAAAAAACTGGGTACAGAAAGAACATATGTCAATCTAATAAAAGCCATATACAAAAGCTCCATAGCAGATGTCATACTAACTAGGGGGTAGCAGGGGGTACTGAAAGCCTTTCCTCTAATATCTGGAACACGACAAGGATGCCCACTATCACCACTGTTTTTCAACATAATACTGGAAGTCCTAGATAGAGCAGCTAGACAAGAGAAAAAGAAAAGGGCATCCAAATTGGAAAGGAAGAAATCAAATTATCCTTGTTTGCAGATTATATGATCTTATATTTGGAAAAACCTACAGGCTCCACCAAAAAACTATTAGAAATTATAACCAAATTCAATAAAGTTGCAGGATACAATATCAACATACAAATATCAATAGCATTTTTATATACCAACAGTGAACAAATTGAAAAAGAAATTTTAAAAAGTAATCTCATTTACTACAGCTGCAAATAAAATTAAATGCCTAGGAATTCACTTAATCAAAGAAGTAAAAGATCTTTATAATAAAAACTATAAAACACTGATGAAAAAAATTGAAGAGGACACCACAAATTGGAAAGATATTTCACGTTCATGGATTGGAAGAATCAATATTGTTAAAATATCCATACTACCCAAAGCAATCTATAGATTCAATGCAATCCCTATCAAAACACCAATGACATTCTTCACAGAAATAGAAAAAAAAATCCTAAAATTTATATGGAACCACAAAAGACCCAGAATAGCCAAAACTATCCTAAACAAAAATAACAAAACTGGAGGAAGCACAATATCTGGCATCAAATTATACTTCACAACTATAGTAACCAAAACATCATGGTACTAGAATAAAAACAGACACACAGACCAATGGGATAGAATAGAGAACCCAGAAAAAAAACTATACACCTACAGTGAGCTCACGTTTGACAGAGGTACCAAGAAGATACACTAGGGAAAAGACAGTCTCTTTAATAAATGATGCTGGGAAAACTGGACATTCATGTGCAGAAGAAAGAAACTAGACCCCTATCTCTCAACATATACGAAAATCAAATCCAAATGGACTAAAGACTTAAAGACCTCAAACTATGAAACTACTATAGGAAAACATTGGGGAAACTTCCAGGACATTGGACTGCACTAAGATTTCTTGAGTAATATCCCACAAGCACAGGCAACCAAAGCAAAAATGCATAAATGGGATCACATCAAGTTAAAAAGCTTTTGTATAGCAAAGGAAACAACCCAAAAAGGAAAGAGGCAACCCACAGAATGGGAAAAATTATTTGCAAACTACCTATCTAACAGGGGATTGATAACCAGTATATATAAGGAGCTCAATGAACTCTATCGGAAAAAAAAGAAAAAGAAAAACTGGCCAGGCACGTTGGCTTACACCTGCAATCCCAGCACTTTGGGAGACTAAAGCAGGTAGATCATCTGAGGTCAGGAGTTGGAGACCAGCCTGGCCAACATGGTGAAACCCCATCTCTACTAAAAGTACAAAAATTAGCTGGGCATGGTGGCACATGTCTGTAATCCCAGCTACTTAGGAGGCTGAGGCAGGAGAATCGCTTGAACCCAGGAGGTGGAGGTACCAGTGAGCCAAGATTGCAACATTGCACTCCAGCCTGGGCCAGACAGTGAAACTCTGTCTCAAAACAAAACAAAACAAAAAGTAAAAAAAAAAAAAAAAAAAATCTAATAATCCAATTTTAAATGGGCAAAAGATTTGAAAAGACATTTCTCAAAAGAAGAGATGCAAATGGCAAACAGACATATGAAAGATGCTCAATGTCATGATCATCAGAGGAATGCAAATCAAAACTACAATGAGATGTCATCTCACCCCAGTTAAAATGGCTTAAAAGACAGGCAATAACAAATGCTGGCTAGGATGTGGAGAAAAGGGACCTTTTCTACACTGTTGGTGGAATGTAAATTAGTACAGCCACTATGGAGAACAGTTTGGCGGTTCCTCAAAAAATGAAAAATAGAGTTACCATATGATTCAGCAATCCCACCACTGAGTATATACCCAAAAGAAAGGAGATGAGTGTGTCGAAGGGATATCTACACTCCTATGTTTGTTGCAGCTCTGTTAACAATAGTCAAGATTTGGAAGCACTGAAGTGTCCATCAACAAATAATGGATAAAGAAAATGTGGTTCTCATACACAATGGAGTACTATTCAGCCATAAAAAATAATAAGACCCCTGGGCAACAACACGGATGGAACTGGAATTCATTGTGTTAAGTGATGTTATGTAAGCCAGGCACAGAAATACAAACATCACATGGTCTCATTATTTGTGGGATCTAAAAATAAAGACAATTGAACCCATTGAGATAGAGGGTAGAAGGATGGTTACCAGAGGTTGGGAAGGTTAGTGGGGGATAGGAGGGAGGTGGGATCATTAATAAGTACCAAAAAGTTAAAATGAATAAATAAGGCCTAGTATTTGATTGTACAACAGGGTGGCTACCTTTAATATAATTTGCTTGTGCATTTTCTATTAAGAATAGCAAAGACATGAACACAATCTAAACGCCCATCAATGATAGACTGGATAAAGAAAATATGGTACATATACACCATGTAATACTATGCAGCCACAAAAAGGATGAGATCATGTCCTTTGCAGGGACATGGATGGAGTTGGAAGCCATTATCCTCAGCAAACTGATGCAGGAACAGAAAAACAAACACCGCAACCAAGAATTTCATATCCAGTCAAACTAAGTTTCATAAGGGAGGGAGAAATAAAATCCTTTATAGACAAGGAAACGCTAAGAGATTTTGTCACCAGCAGGCCTGCCTTACAAGTACTCCTGAAGGAAGCACTAAACATGGAAAGGAACAGCCGGTACCAGCCACTGCAAAAACATGCCAAATTGTAAAGACCATCGATACTAGGAAGAAACTGCATCAACTAATGAGCAAAATAACCAGCTAACATCATAATGACAGGATCAAATTCACACATAACGATATTAACCTTAAATGTAAATGGGCTAAATACTCCAATTAAAAGACACAGACTGGCAAATTGGATAAAGAGGCAAGACCCATCAGTGTGCTATATTCAGGAGACCCATCTCACGTGCAGAGACACACACAGTCCCAAAGGGATTGAGGAAGATCTACCAAGCAAATGGAAAACCAAAAAAAAGCAGGGGTTGCAATCCTAGTCTCTGATAAAACAGACTTTAAACCAACAAAGATCAAAAGAGACAAAGAAGGCCATTACATAATGGTAAAAGGATCAATTCAACCAGAAGAGCCAACTATCCTAAATATATATGCACCCAATACAGGGGCACCCAGATTCATAAAGCAAGTCCTGAGAGACATAAAAAGAGACTTAGACTCCCACGCAATAATAATGGGAGACTTTAACACCCCACTGTCAACATTAGACACATCAACAAGACAGAAAGTTAACAAGGAAATCCAGGAATTGAACTCAGCTCTGCACCAAGCGGACCTAATATACATCTACAGAACTCTCCACCCCAAATCAACAGAATATACGTTCTTCTCAGCACACATTGCACTTATTCCAAAATTTACCACATAGTTGGAAGTAAAGCACTCCTCAGAAAATGTAAAAGAACAGAAATTATAACAAACTGTCTCTCAGATGACAGGGCAATCAAACTAGAACTCAGGATCAAGAAACTCACTCAAAACTGCTCAAGTACATGGAAACTGAACAGCCTGCTCCTGAATGACTACTGGGTACATAATGAAATGAAGGCAGAAATAAAGATGTTCTTTGAAACCAATAAGAACAAAGACACAACATACCAGAATCTCTCGGACACATTTAAAGCAGTGTGCACAAGGAAATTTATAGCACTAAATGCCCACAAGAGAAAGCAGGAGAGATCTAAAATTGACACCCTAACATCACAATTAAAAGAACTAGAGAAGCAAGAGCAAACACATTCAAAAGCTAGCAGAAGGCAAGAAATAACTAAGATCAGAGCAGAACTGAAGGAGATAGAGACACAAAAAACCCTGCAAAAAATCAATGAATCCAGGGGCTGGTTTTTTGAAAAGATCAACAAAATTGATAGACCGCTAGCAAGACTAATAAAGAAGAAAAGAGAGAAGAATCAAATAGACGCAATAAAAAATGATAAAGCGGATATCACCACCAATCCTACAGAAATACAAACTAGCATCAGAGAATACTATAAACACCTCTACGCAAATAAACTAGAAAATCTAGAAGAAATTGATAAATTCCTGGACACATACACCCTCCCAAGGCTAAACCAGGAAGAAGTTGAATCCCTGAATAGACTGATAACAGGTTCTGAAATTGAGGCAATAATTAATAGTCTACCAACCAAAAAAAGTCCAGGACCAGACGGATTCACAGCTGAATTCTACCAGAGGTACAAAGAGGAGCTGGTTCCATTCCTACTGAAATTACTCCAATCAATAGAAAAAGAGGGAATCCTCCCTAATTCATTTTATGAAGCCAACATCATCCTGATACCAAAGCCTGGCAGAGACACAACTAAAAAGGAAATTTTAGACCAACATCCCTGATGAACATCGATGCGAAAATCCTCAATAAAATACTGGCAAACCGAATCCAGCAGCACATCAAAAAGCTTATCCACCACGATCAAGTTTGCTTCATCCCTGAGATGCAAGGCTGGTTCAACATATGCAAATCAATAAACGTAATCCATCATATAAACAGAACCAAAGACAAAAACCACATGATTATCTCAATAGATGCAGAAAAGGTCTTTGACAAAATTCAACAGCCCTTCATGCTAAAACCTCTCAATAAACTAGGTATTGATGGGACGTATCTCAAAATAATAGGAGCTATTTATGACAAACCCACAGCCAATATCATACTGAACGGGCAAAAACTGGAAGCGTCCCCTTTCAAAACTGGCATAAGACAGGGATGTCCTCTCTCACCACTCCTATTCAACACAGTGTTGGAAGTTCTGGCCAGGGCAATTAGACAAGAGAAAGAAATAAAGGGTATTCAATCAGGAAAACAGGAAGTCAAATTGTCCCTGTTTGCAGATGACATGATTGTATATTTAGAAAACCCCATCGTCTCAGCCCCAAATCTCCTTAAGCTGATAAGCAACTTCAGCAAAGTCTCAGGATACAAAATCAATGTGCAAAAATCACAAACATTCCTATACACCAGTAACAGACAAACAGAGAGCCAAATCACGAGTGAACTCCCATTCACAATTGCTTCAAATAGAACAAAACACCTAGGAATCCAACTTACCAGAGATGTGAAGGACCTCTTCAAGGAGAACTACAAACCATTGCTCAACGAAATTAAAGAGGACACAAACAAATGGAAGAACATTCCAAGCTCATGGATAGGAAGAATCAATATAGTGAAAATGGCCATACTGCCCAAGGTAATTTATAGATTCAATGCCATCCCCATCAAGCTACCAATGACTTTCTTCACAGAATCGGAAAAACCAACTTTAAAGTCCATATGGAACCAAAACAAAGCCTGTATTGCCAAGACAATCCTAAGCCAAAAGAACAAAGCTGGAGGCCTCATGCCACCTAACTTGAGACTATACTACAAGGCTACAGTAACCAAAACAGCATGGTACTGGTACCAAAACAGAGATATAGACCAATGGAACAGAATAGAGCCCTCAAAAATAATACCATACATCTACAACCATCTTATCTTTGACAAACCTGACAAAAACAAGAAATGGGGAAAGGATTCCCTATTTAATAAATGGTGCTGGGAAAACTGGCTAGCCATATATAGAAAGCTGAAACTGGATCCCTTCCTTACACCTTATACAAAAATCAATTCAAGATGGATTAAAGACTTAAATGTTAGATCTAAAACCATAAAAACCATAGAAGAAAACCTAGGCAATACCATTGAGGCCATAGGCATGGGCAAGGACTTCATGACTAAAACACCAAAAGCAATGGCAACAAAAGCCAAAATTGACAAATGGGATCTAATTAAACTAAACAGCTTCTGCACAGCAAAACAAAGTACTATCAGAGTGAACAGGCAACCTACAAAATGGGAGAAAATTTTTACAATCTACCCATCTGACAAAGGGCTAATATCCAGAATCTACGAAGAACTTAAACAAATTTACAAGAAAAAATCAAACAACCCCATCAAAAAGTGGGGCAAAGGATAACAGACACTTCTCAAAAGAAGACATTTATGCAGCCAACAGACACATGAAAAAATGCTCGTCATCACTCACCATCAGAGAAATGCAAAACAAAACCACAGTGAGATACCATCTCACACCAGTTAGAATGGCAATCATTAAAAAGTCAGGAAACAACAGGTGCTGGAGAGGATGTGGAGAAATAGGAACGCTTTTACACTGTTGGGGGGACTGTAAACTAGTTCAATCATTGTGGAAGACAGTGTGGTGATTCTTCAAGGATCTAGAACTAGAAATACCATTTGACCCAGCCATCCCATTACTGGGCATATACCCAAAGGATTATAAATCATGCTGCTATAAAGACACATGCACACATATGTTTATTGTGGCACTATTCACAAGAGCAAAAACTTGGAACCAACCCAAATGTTCATCAGTGATAGACTGGATGAAGAAAATGTGGCAGATATACACCGTGAAATACTATGCAGCCATAAAAAAGGATGAGTTCATGTCCTTTACAGGGGCATGGATGAAGCTGGAAACCATCATTCTCAGCAAAATATCACAAAGACAGAAAACCAAACACTGCATATACTCACTCATAAGTGGGAGTTGAACAGTGAGAACATATGGACACAGGGAGGGGAACATCACACACTGGGGCCTGCTGGGGGGTTGGGGGAGGGGGAAGGGATAGCATTAGGAGATATACCTAATGTAAATGACAAGTTAATGGGTGCAGCACACCAACATGGCACATGTATACATATGTAACAAACCTGCACATTGTGCACATGTACCCTAGAACTTAAAGTAAAATAATATAAATAATAATTTTTAAAAAAAGAGTTAATTGGCCAGGCACAGTGTCTCAGGCCTGTAATCCCAGCACTTTGGGAGGCCAAGGCAGGTGTATCACTTGAGGTCAGGAGTTCGAGACCAGCCTGGCCAACATGGAGAAACCCTGTCTCTACTAAAAATACCAAAATTAGCCAGGCATGGTGGCATGCACCTGTAATCCCAGCTACTTGGGAGGCTGAGGCAAGAGAATCACTTGAACACGGGAGGTGGAGGTTGCAGTGAGCTGAGATCACACCACTATACTACAGCTTGAACAACAGAGTGAGACTCTGTCTTAAAAAAAACAAAAGAGTTAATTGATCCAAAATATGTCAGAATTAACAACATATATGCACCAAACAACCCCAAATTCACAAGCAAAACTAACAGAATTGAAGGAGAAAATAGTCAATTCAATAGTAGTTGGAGATTAATTAACCCACTTTCAATGGTGGATAGAATAGATAGACAGAATGTCTTCAAAAAAATGGAAGTCTTGAACAAGGTATAATCCAGTTTCCAGAGATCTAAAGAACCTCCATTTATTGATAAAAGAATATACATTCTTCTCAAGCACACGAGTAACATTTACCAAGAGAAAACCTATGTTACACCATAAAGCAAGCCTTAATAAAGTGTAAAAGACTGCAATGATACAAATTATACTATGTGACCACAGTGAAATGAAATTAGAAATTAATAACATGAAAATTTGGAAATTTCACAAGTATATGAAAATTGAGCACAGTTGTAAATAACAAAGCTCAAAAAGTAAATCACAAAAGAAATTAGAAAATGCCTTGAGGTAAATGAAAATAAAAACACAGTATACCAGATCTTATGAGATGCAGTAAAAATAGTGCCTAGACGGAAATGTATAATTAATGCCTATTTTTTTAAAAAAAGGTAGATCTCAAATCAAAACCAAAACTTTATCTTAAAGAGAGAGAGAAAAAAAAAAAGCAAATCTAAAGCAATCAGAAGGAAACAAATAATATTACAGAGAAAATAAAGGAAATAGAAAATAGAAAAACCATAGAGAAAATCTGTAAAACCAAATGTTGGTTCTTTGAAAAGACCAACAAAACTTTAGCTAATCTTACCAGGCAAAAAAAAAAAAACTCAGCTGGGCACAGTGGCTCATGTCTGAAATCCCAGCACTTTGGAAGGCTGAGGCTGGTGGATTACCTGAGGTCAGAAGTTCGAGACCAGCCTGGCCAACATGGTGAAACCTCGTCTCTACTAAAAATGCAAAAATTAGCTGGGTATGATGGCACACACCTATAATCCTAGGTACTTGGGAGGCTGAGCCAGGAGAATCACTTGAACCCAAGAGGCAAGGTTGCAGAGAACCAAGATTGCACCACTGCACTCCAGCCTGGGTGACAGAGCAAGACTCTGTTTCAAAGGAAGGAAGGAAGGAAGGAAGGAAGGAAGGAAGGAAGGAAGGAAGGAAGGAAGGAAGGAAGGAAGGAAGGAAGGAAGGGAGGAAAAGAAAAGAAAAGAAAAGAAAAAACAGACTAAAATTAGTAGCATCAGAAAAGAAAAATGGGACATTATTAATAACCTTACAAAACAAAAAATATTATAAGGTGTTTTTGACTGAATGTTCCCCCTCACTGTCTCTAAATCCACATGATGAAGCCCTAGCTCTCAATGTGATGATACTTAAAGAAGGGGTTAAAGTAAATAGGGTTAGATTAGGTCATGAGCTTGGGCCCTCATCCTGGAATTAGTGGACTTTGAAAAAGAGGGAGAGATGAGATCATGGCAGACAGGAGGCAGGACTAGATTGAACCCCCCACTTGAATGGACAGAACAGCCTGTGGAGGCTTGCACTGTGAACTTTTGCTGCAGTATGACTGCAGAAATATATTCAGAAAGTCAAGAGAACCCATATATCTTCTGAAGGAAGTGGGTTGTTCCTACAAGACTCCAGAGACACCCCAAATACTGTGAGTGCCCAAACTGTGGAAGTGGGAAAGGAAGATTGTTCATTCATGAACACTCATCCCTACAGGGGAACCTGAAGGTCTAGATTATGGTAGAAGATTCTGACCTTACCTGGAGCTGAGTCAATTTAGAGAGCTGAGCGAAATACAGGAGTAGAGGAAGTAGCAGGAAAATCTCTGTGGGCTTGCTGGGTCCCTTAGCAAGCCATTTCTGCCTCACCTAACAGGGATCCTTGAGGAGAGCTACCAGAGTCACTGGGAAAAGGCCACAGGGAGAAGAAAAGCTCCAGCTGAACTTTGTAACAATTTGAACCAATTGAGAAGCCTCCTGGCCAGAACCTGGGGTAGGGTGTGAATCTGGTGTGCAGACTCCATAGGTGGGAGAGGAAGGAAAGCCCTAGTTATTTTCACAGCTGGGAGGTGGGTAGCCTGGGGCAAGTTCTCAGTCCTGCTGGCCCACTGACTGAAAACTGACTTGTTGCTGTTGGGGGTGGGGGCATGGTGGAAGTGAGATTGGCCCTTTGGGTTGGGTGGGAGCTGGGTGAGGCCTGTGACTGACAGCTTTCCCGCACTTCCCTGACAACCAGCATGACACAGCAGAGGCAGCCATAATCCTCCTGGGAACAAAACTCCATTGACCTAGGAACCTCACCCCCACCCCCAACAGGAGCCGCAACAAGACTCGCCCAAGTAGAGTCTGAGCTCAGACACACCTAGTCTTGCCCCCACCTAATGGTCCTTCCCTACCCACCCTGGTAACTGAAGACAAAGGACAAAAACTCTTGGGAGTTCTAAGGCCTCTCCCACCACCTGTTCCTCCACATACTACCACAGCTGATGCTCTCTTGAAAGCACCACCTCCCAGCAGGAGGCCAACCAATACAAAAATAGTGCAATAATCAACTGAAGCTAAGGACCCTCAGAGGGGCCATTTGATACCCCTGCTACCTCCACCAGAGCAGATGCCAATATCCATGGCCGAGAAACCCACAGATTGTTCACATCATAGGACTCTGTGCAGACAACCCCCACTACTAGCCCAGAGCCTGATAGACTTGCTGGATGGCTAGAAGAGATAACAATCACTATAGCTCAGCTCTCAGGAAGCCACATCCCTAGGAAAAGGGTGACAGTACTACAAGAAACCACCCCGTGGACAAAAGGAACTGAACAACAGTCTTGAGCCTGAGATGTTCCTGCTGACAGAAGCTACCCAAATGAGAAGGAACCAGAAAACCAACTCTTGTAATATAAAAAAGCTTTTTAACACCCCCCAAAAATCATACTAGCTTTCCAGCAATGGATCCAAACCAAGAAAAAAAAATCCCTGATCTACCTGAAAAAGAATTCAGAAGGTTAGTTATTAAGCTAATCAGGGAGGCACCAGAGAAAGGTGAAGCCCAATGTAAGGAAATCCAAAAAATGATACAAGTGAAGGGAGAAATACTCAATGAAAAAGGTAGCATAAATTAAAAATAATCAAAACTTTAGGAAACAATGGACACACTATGCAAATGCAAAATGCTCTGGAAAGTCTCAGCAATAGAATCGAACAAGCAGAATAAAGAACTTCAGAGCTTAAAGACAAGGTTTTCGAATTAACCCAACCCAGCAAAGACAAAGAAAAAAGAATAAGAAAATATGAACAAAGCCTCCAAGAAGTCTGGGATTAGCTGGGCATGGTGGCTCACGCACAGGCGGATCACGAGGTCATGGAGGATCACGAGGTCAGAAGATCGAGACCATCCTGGCCAACATGGTGAAACCCCATCTCTGTTAAAAATACAAAAAAATTAGCCGGCGTGGTGGTGGGCGCCTGTAATCCCAGCTACTTGGGAGGCTGAGGCAGGAGAATGGTGTGAACCCAGGAGGCGGAGCTTGCAGTGAGTAGAGATTGGGTCACTGCACTCCAGCCTGGGTGACAGAGCAAGACTCTGCCTCAAAAAAAAAAAAAAAAAGAAGTCTGGGATTATGTTAAACAACCAAATCTAAGAATAATCAGTGTTCCTGAGGAAGAAGAGAAATCTGAAAGTTTGGAAAGTATATTTGGGGGAAAAATCAAGGAAAACTTTTCTGGTCTTGCTAGAGAACTAGACATCTAAATACAAGAAGCTCAAAGAACATCTGGGAAACTCGTCACAAAAAAGATCATTGCCTAGGCACATTGTCATCAAGTTATCTGAAGTTAAGATGAAGGAAAAAATATTAAAAACTGTGAGGCAAAAACATCAGGTAACCTATAAAGGAAAACCTGTCAGATTAATAACATATTTCTCAGAGAAACTCTACAAGCTAGAAGGGATTGGGGCCCTATCTTCAGCCTTCACAAACAAACAATTATCAGCGAAGAATTCTATACCCAGTGAAACTAAGCCTTGTAAATTAAGGAAAAATACAGTCTTTTTCAGACAAACAAATGGTGAGAGAATTCACCACTACCAAGCCAGCACTACAAGAACTGCTAAAAAGAGCTCTAAATTTTTAAACAAATCCTGGCAACACATCAAAACAGAACCTCTTTAAAGCATAAATCTCACAAGACCTACAAGACAAAAATACAGTTAAAAAAAAAAACCCCAAGATATACAGGAAACAAATAGCATGATGAATGAAATGATACCTCACATCTCAGTAAAACATTCAATGTAAATGCCCTAAATGCTCCACTGAAAAGATACAGAATTGCAGAATGGATAAGAATTCACCAACCAAGTATCTGCTGCCTTCAAGAGACACACCTAACACAAAAGGACTCATATAAACTTAAAGAAAGGAATGGAAAAAGACATTGCATGCAAATGGATACCAAAAGTAAGCAGGGGAAGCTATTCGTATATCAGACAAAACAAATGTTAAAGCAACAGCAGTTGAAAAAACAAAGAGAGTCATTATATAGTGATAAAAGGTCTTGTCCAATGGGAAAATATCACAATCCTAAATATATATGCACCTAAAACTGGAGTTCCCAAATTTGTAAAACAATTATTAATAGACATAAGAAATAAGATAGACAGAAACACAATAATAGTGGGGGCCTTTAATACTCCACTAATAGCACTAGACAGGTCATGAAGACAGAAAGTCAACAAAAAACAATAAATTTAAACAGTACCCTGGAACAAATGGACTTAACAGATATACACAGAACATTCTACCCGACAACCACAGAATATACATTCTATTCAACAGTAAATGGAACTTTCTCCAAAAGACCATATGATAGGCCACAAAACGAGCCTCAACAAATGTAAGAAAATTGAAATTATATCAAGTACCCTCTCAGACCACAGTGGAATACAACTGGAAATCAACTCCAAAAGGAACCTTCAAAACCATGCAAATACATGGAAATTAACCTGCTCCTGAATGATCATTGGGTCAAAAATGAAATCAAGATGAAAATTTAAAAATTCTTCTAACTGAATGACAATAGCAACAAAACCTATCAAAATCTCTGGAATACAGTAAAGGCAGTGCTAACAGGAAAGTTCATAGCCCTAAATACCTACATCAAATGCATATTGGGTGGGCTGCTAGAATACTACTGGTTAGACTATGTAGCACAGCAGCCCTCCCAGGCTTACACTACAAGGGGATTCTGAGGCAGGAACGTGGTCCTCATGGTTCCACTCACAGCACCAGGCTTGCCATTGCTGGTAGATATCTGGTTGGGACTTGGTTTGCTGTGAATTGGGATATATACTTGTTTCAGCTTATTCTCAGTTTCTGCTGCTTTTAACCATTTCTGTTGCACATATCTGTCAGTAGTTCTCCACAAGAAATAACATTCAGCGATACTAGTCAATGATTTCCAAGGGAAAAAGTTTTGGCACACGTTGTTGAAGTCTGCCATATTTTTTCCAGTGCCTTTTCAAATAAGCTAGATTAAGAGGCTGACCATTCTTCCATTTTATCTCTGCATAAAACAGCTTCTTCAAGTGGTACTGAGACACTAATTGCACTGCTCAAATCATAGCTGTATCTATACAGTGTATCCATAGCATGAAAGAATATGTAATATGCCTACATCAAAAAGGCTAGAAGAACACAAACAGATAATCTAAAGTCACACCTCAAGGAACTAGAGAAGCAAGAACAAACTAAACCCAAACCCAGCAGAAGAAAGGAAATCACCAAGATCAGAGCAGAACTAAATGAAGTTGAAACAAACAAAAAAATACAAAAGATAAAGAAAGCAAAAAACTGCTTCTTTGAAAAGATAAATAAACTTGATAGACCATTAGAAAGATTAACCAAGAAAAGAAGAGAGAAAATCCAAATAAGCACAATTAGAAACATCTGGATGTCCTGGCAGAAGTTTGCTGCAGGGCTGGAACCCTAATGGAGAATCTCTGCTAGGACAGTGTGGAAGGGAAATGTGGGCTCAGAGCCACAACACAGAGCTCCCACTGAGGCACTGCCTAGTAGAGCTGTGAGAAGAGGGCCACTGTCCTCCAGACCCCAGAATGGTAGATCCACCAACAGCTTACCCCATGTACCTGGAAAAGCCACGGACATCCAATGCCAGCCCATGAAAGCAGCTAGGAGGGAGACTGTACCCTGCAAAGCCACAAAGGTGGGGCTGCTCAAGGCCATAGGAGCCCACCTCTTGTATCAGCATGACCTGGATGTGAGACGTGAAGTCAAAGGAGATCATTTTGTAACTTAAAGGTTTAATGATTGCCCTATTGGGTTTTGGACTTGGGTGGAGCCTTTAACTCCTGTGTTTTGGCCAATTTTCTCCCATTGGAATCAGTGTATTTGCCCAATGCCTGTACCCCCCAGTGTAACTAGAAAGTAACTAACTTGCTTTTGATTTTACAGGCTCATAGGCAGAAGGGACTTGCCTTGTCTCAGATAAAACTTTGAACTTGGACTTTTGAGTTAATGCTGGAATGAATTAAGACTTTGGAGGACTGTTGGGAAGGCATGACTGTGTTTTGAAATGTGAGAACATGGGATTTGGAAGGGGCCAGGGCATAATTCTGTGGTTTGGCTGTGTCCCCACCCAAATCTCATTTTGAATTGTAGTTACCATAATCCCCATGTGTCATGGGAGGGACCCAGTTGGAGGTAATTGAATCATGGGGTGGTTGCCTCCATGCTATTCTCATGATAGTGAGTGAGTTCTCATGGATCTGATGGTTTTATGTGGGGCTTTTCCCACCTTTGCTCTGCACTTATCCTTGTTGCTGCCATGTGAAGAAAGACATGTTTGTTTCCCTTTCCATCATGATTGTAAGTTTCCTTAGGCCTCCCCAGCACTGGAGAACTGTGAGTCAATTAAACCTCTTTCCTTTATAAATTGCCCAGTCTCAAGTATGCCTTTATTAGCAGTGTGAGAACGGAATAGTACAATGGTGTTATAATGAAACTCCATAATTGAGACAGCGAGGTCCATTCATATGTAGATTATTTAGGTCTAAATAAAATTCACCCAGCCTGGTTAACACAGTGAAACTCCACCTCTACCAAAAAATACAAATATTAGCCAAGTGTGGTGGCATGTGCCTATAGTCTCAGCTCCTTGGAAGGCTGAGACATGAGAATTGCTTGAGCCTAAGAGGTGGAGGTTGCAGTGGGCCAAGATTGCACTACTGCACTCCAGCCTGGGTGACAGAGCAAGACCCTGTCATAAATAAATAAATAAATAAATAAATTTTGCCAATTTACACTTAAACAAGGATTTTACACCATAACCAAATAAGATTTATCACAGGAATGCAAGGTTGGCTCAACATAAGGAAATCAATCATTAGGATATACCATATTAATAACCAGAAAAACCCATATGATCATCTCAATTAATGCAAAAAGTGCATTTGACAAAATGCAACATGTTATGATTTAAAAACACACACACACACACACACACACACACACTTGGCAAATGAGGAGTAAAAGAGAACTTAACCTGATAAAGAGAATCTATGAAAACCCCAGAACTAATATCATATTTAAAGATCAAAGACTGACAGTTTTACTCTTAAAATCAGAAAAAAGACAATGGTTTTCCAGTCTGATATTACTTTATAATTATAAAACCATGTGTGTTATAATTTAAAATATATTCTATAAAGTCTGGATGTGGTGGCACATGCCTGTCATCCCAGCACTTTGGGAGACTGAAGTGGGAGGATTGCTTGAGGCCAGAGTTTGAGACCAGTTTGGGCAACATAGTGAGACTCTGTCTTTACAAAAAATTACAATATTAGCTGAGTGTTGTGGCATGTACCTGTAGTCCTACCTACTTAAGAGACTGAGGCAGGAGGATTGAGAGGATCAATCGAGCTCAGGAATTTGAGGCTGCAGTGAGCTATGACTGCACCACTACATCCAGCCTAGGTAATAGAGTGAAATCTTGTATCTAAAAAACAACAACACTTCTTAAAGGATATGCATGGTATAATCCAATTTTCATTCTTTAACATGTATATATGATGCACAGAAATGAGTTTGGAAGGCTGTATACCAAGATGTTGTCAGTGGTGATTGGGATGGTGGCAGTGTTGATGATGTATATAGTTTATATTTGTTTTTTTTTTTTTAACAACAACTTTATTGAGATGTAACTCAGATGCCATACAGTCCACTCATATTTAAAGTATACAATCCAATGGTTTTTAGCACAATTATGCAAGCATAACCACTATCTAATTCCAGAATATTTTTATCACTCTAAAAAGAAACCTTCTACTCATTAGAAGTCACTCCCCACTTCCTTCCCTTCCAGCCCCCAGCAACCACTAACCATCTCTCTGTTTGTATGAGTTTACTCATTCTGGATACATGCTATGTAAATCATATCATATAATATGTACTTTTTTGTGTGTCTGGCTTCTTTCATGTATAATAATGTTTTCAAGGTCCATCCATATTGTAGCATGTATCAGTACTTTATTCCTTTTTACAGCTAAACAATATTCCATTGTATGGATATACTACATTTTGTGTATGTTTTTATCAGTTGATGGACATTTGTGTTGTTTCTACTTCTTGACTATTATTATTAATGGTGCTATGATCATTCATGTACAAGCTTTTATGTAGACATATATTTTCATTTATCCTGTATATATAGTAGGTATATGTTTAGCATCTTAAGAAATTGCCAAGCAGTTTCCAAAATGATTGCATATTTTATATTTCTATCAGCAATATATGAAATGTATGTATGAAAGTCCTAGTTGCTCTATATCTTCTCCAATATTTGGTTTGATTAGTCTTTTAAATTTTAACCCTTCTAATGGATGTGTCATAGTATCACGTTGTGTTTTAATTTGCATTTGCCTGATGATTAATGATGTTGACGGTCTTTTCATGGACTTATTGGCTGTTAGCGTATCTTCTTTTTTAAAGTGTCTTGCCAAGACTTTTGTTCCTGTTTAAAATTGGGTTTTCGTTTTGATACCTGTTTGTAGAAGTTTTTATATATTCTGAACACACATCTTCATGAATATTTTCTGTAGTCTGTGGCTTGCCATTTCATTTTCCAACTTTGAGTCAAGGTCTACTATTAGATTCCAAACACTGGGCAGGCCGAAAGCTTTGTCTTCTGTTCTCCACCCCACTTCCTGTGAAACCATTACAAATGCAATGTCAAGATCACCAGAGTTTAGCATATGTTCTTAAGACAAAGGCCTTAGCACATTTCTCACCTCTTAGGAGGTTCCATGTTCACTTTATTTTTAACTTCTGGGAGGCTTTACTTTCTTGGCAGTTCAGTAATGTGTTTGAAAGTTTGTTTGTTTATATTTTATATGGCAGCAGTATTACTTTGAGGGAGAGGATGATAGCTTCCCTTGCAGCTAGCACTGATCATGTGACATAGTTCTGGCCAATAAGAGAAGAGGAAGTCTGCTGGCAATGATCGTTTCCTCTTCCTTCCACTTTTCTGCTTTGAATATAGATGTGAGAACCAGAGATGAAGCACCCATCTTTAATTCATTAGGAAATAACACATTTGCTAAGAATGGCTAAATAGAAAGAAAACAGAAACCATGAACAATGACGACATCATGAGGTGTAAGACCAATCCTGGGTTGCCTAACTTCAAACTTCTTAGTGAAAAGTTATATACTCTAATTTGTCTAAACTACTGTTGGTTGGGTTTTCTGATACTTACAGTCAGATATTAAAGTTATTTTTGGAGATTTAATATTTATATAATCATTCATCCATCTAATCAATAAGCATATATTAAATACATACCAAGTGCCAGACATTGTTAGCAGGGTTTCTCACTAGGGGTGGTATTATTATTAGTTAGCATTTTAAACATTTGTGAGAAAGTTTTTGTAGTGTTACAACTGGAAGCAACTAATATTTAGTGGATTGGTACTGGGAATACAATATTTCTTTTTTTATATCTTTTTTTTTCTTTTTTTGAGACAGAGTTTCGCTCTTGTTGCCCAAGCTGAAGCGCAATGGCGCAATCTTGGCTCACCACAACCTCTGCTTCCCAGGTTCAAGCAATTATCCTGCCTCAGCCTCTCGAGTAGCTGAGATTACAGGCATGCACCACCACGCCTGGCTAATTTTGTATTTTTAGTAGAGATAGGGTTTCTCCATGTTGGTCAGGCTGGTCCTGAACTCCCGACCTCGGGGGATCTGCCCACCTCAGCCTCCCAAAGTGCTAGGATTACAGGCGCGAGCCACTGCGCCCGGCCAATACAATATTTCTTAAAATGCATAAGACTGTCCCATGCAGTAAGAATTGCCCTATATCTTGCATGCTTTTCAATGTCCACCAAAGACATATATCCAGCTGAAAAAGGTGTTTTTAATGATCTGAAATTAGAACTTAATTCATTTTGCAAATAAATACCAAGTAGTTTCTTCACATGTTTAATAGATTTAAATTTTCCAGAAATTTTTTTTAAAGAAACAAGGCCTTGCTCTATTGCTCAGGCTGGAGTGCAGTGGCACGATCATAGCTCACTGCATCCTCAAACTCCTAGATTCAAGCAGTCCTCCGACCTCAACCTCAGCCTCCTGAGTAGCTAGGACTACAGGGGTAGTCCTACCATGTAACATGGTAGTAGTAACTACCATGCCCAGATGTTTTTTGTTTTTTTTAGAGATGGGGTTCTCCCTATGTTGCCCAGGCTGGTCTTGAACTTTGGCTTCAGGAGATCCTCCTTCCTTGGCCTCCTAAAGTGCTGGGATTACAGACACGAGCCACCATGCCCAGCCTCCAGGAATATTTTGTTAGAAATACACCATAAGGTGTTCAACATTTAGGAAAATCACATAATCACTAGTAATGCCGCATATGGTTTTAAAGTTTCCAGTATAACACAGCTATATCATACTACATTTATAGCTGTCTCATTTACATTTATTCTATATATTAGTGTAAGCATCTATGTTATTACGTCTAGAAGTCAAACTTAGATATTTACCTATTGAAATACATACTACTGTATTATAAACAACTTTGCTTTTATTACTCCCTTACATAATTAGGCATTATGTTGCTTTTAAAAATTATGTTCACTTGTAAGTAATATAGTCTATTTAGTTAATGACAGAATTGTAAGCAGGTCTTACAAAATATCTATAATAAGAAGGGAGTTGCATTTGGATAGAGTTAAGAATCATTGGTTTTAATAGTGATTCCTTATTTTTAAGAAATTGTTGGCCAGGCACAGTAACTCATGCCTGTAATCCCAGCAGTTTGGGAGGCCAAGATGGGCAGATCACTTGAGCCCGAGTTCAAGACCAGCCTGGACAACATGGCAAAACTCCATCTCTACTAAAGATACAAAAAATTAGCCAGGCATATTGGTGCACCCCTGTAGTACCCAGGAGGATGAGGTGAGAGGATCAACTAAGCCTGGGAGGTTGAGGCCACAGTGAGCTGTGATCATGCCACTGCACTCCAGTCTGGGTGAGAGTGAGACCTTGTCTCAAAGAAAAAAAAAATTGTTACATAGTATTTAATACTTTTCATTCAAGATGACAAGAAAATGCCTAAAAGCAAAGAAAATCCATGGTTGCTAGGAAAACCTGATCCCCAGCTAGAATTCCCTGCCTATAGATTTTTAATATCTGAGTTTACACTTTATGGCTCTTTGACTCAGATTGCATTTTACTCCGCTGGGCAGCAGAAGTTCCTGCCACTCTCCCAGATCCTGGTGACTACTGGGGAGGGTTGTGAAGTCACCTCCAGTGAATTCATATGGGTCTGCAGCAATTTGATTCTTGCTTCCTCAGAGGAAAAAATTTGACTGAGGGGCATAAGGCAGAGTGAGAGACCGAGGCAAGTTTTAGAGCAAGAGTGAAAGTTTATTTGAAGTTTTAGTACAGGAACGAAAGGAAGCAAAGTATACTTGGAAGAGGGCCCAGCAGACCACTTGAGAGATCCAAGTGCCCCGTCTGACCTTTGACTTGGGGTTTTCTACATTGGCATGGTTCTGGGGTTGGCATTTCTTCTTCCTTGATTTTTCCCTTGAAGTGGGCTGTCCATATGCGTGATGGCCTGCCAGCACTTGGGAGGGGCCACATGTGCAGTGTGTTTACTGAAGTTGTGTGCATGCTCACCTGAGGCATTTTTTTCCTTACCAGTTGAGCATTCCTAGAGGAAGGTCATATACCGGTTAAACACTGCCATTTTGCCTCTTAGTGTGCATGTTTGAGCCCATTCGCCCAACTCCTGAGATTTTATCAGAAAGCTACTGATCACCAGCTTTGGGTATTTTCTGTCTATTGGGAGGCTGTCTTTTCCCGGCACCAGCTGCGACCAATTATGTTGGAAAGGCAGTTTAACAACCACCTGAACATCACCTGATGGTCACCTGACATTCCTGGAGGGAGCCCTCTCCTGCCCTGCTCCTGTCTGCCTAACTACCACTCTAAAAACCTAAGAACTTGGATGTATTTCTCCTAAGTTTGACACCATTCCTCTGAAGAGAAGAACACAATTAAGGAGGACTTACTGACTTACGGATGGAGAATGAGTGAAAGAAGAAATGCAACGTGTCTAAGATTATGCAAAAAGCAGTGAGTGTTCAGAGGTAGGACCCAAATCTAATTTTCCAATTCCTGGAGCTAAATTAGGCTTAACCCATTAGTGTATGCTTTATATTTATTTATTTATTTTTGAGACAGAGTCTCAATCTATTGCCCAGGCTGGAGTGCAGTGCCACAATCTCGGCTCACTGCAACCTCTGCCTCCCGGGTTCAAGCAATTCTCTTGCTTCAGCCTTTTTGTATTTTGAATTTTTTTGTATTATTAGTAGAGACGGGGTTTCACCATATTGGCCAGGCTGATTGGAACCCCTGACCTGGGGTGATCCACATGCCTTGGCCTCCCAAAGTGCTGAGATTACAGGCATGAGCCACTGTGCCCAGCCTGTTTTCTATTTTGAGGAAAAAAAAAAAAAAAAAGACATGGGAATATCTGTGTGTGGTCAGAAAGACCTCTTTCCTCTTGAAGCTTAATAACTTTAAAAAAGCTAGGCGCGGTGGCTCAAGCCTGTAATCCCAGCACTTTGGGAGGTGAGATGGGCGGATCACGAGGTCAGGAGATCGAGACCATCCTGGCTAACCCGGTGAAACCCCGTCTCTAATAAAAATACCAAAAAAAATTAGCCGGGCGAGGTGGCAGGCGCCTGTAGTCCCAGCTACTCGGGAGGCTGAGGCTGGAGAATGGCATGAACCTGGGAGGCGGAGCTTGCAGTAAGCTGAGATCCGGCCACTGCACTCCAGCCTGGGCGACAGAGCGAGACTCCCTCTCAAAAAAAAAAATAATAACTTTAAAAAAGTGGCTTACCACAGGCAACAAAAGGAAAAATAGATAAATGGATAAATGGGATTCCATCAAACTAAAAAGCTTCTGTATAACAAAGGAAACAATCAAAAGGGTGAAGAAACAACCTACAGAACGGGAGGAAATATTTGCAAATCATACAAAGAGGTTAATGTCCAAAATATATAAGGAACTTGTACAACTCAATAGTAAGAAAACAAATAACCCAATTTTATTTTATTTTATTTTTATTTTTTGCTGTTCCTCGCAGAGCAGAGCTAATTTTTAGGCAGGGGGCCCAGAGTCAGCCGCAATTTTAAAATGGACAAAAAGCTCAAATAAGCACTTTTCCAAAAAAGATATACAAATGTCCAACAGGTATATGAAAAAATGCTTAATGTCACTAATCATTAGAAAAATGCAAATTAAAATCACAATGATATATCACCTCATGCCTGTTAGAATGGCTATAATAGAAAACACAAGTGTTGGTGAGGATGTGGAGAAAAGAGAACACTTGTACAGTGTTGGTGGAAATGTAAATTAGTACGGCCATTATAGAAAAGAGTATGGAGGTTCCTCAAAAAAATTAAAAATAGAACTAGCATATGATCCAGCAATCCCACTTCTGGGTATATATCCAAAGGATATGAAATTAGTATCTCAGAAAGATATCAGCATGCCCGTGTTTATTGCAGCATTATAAACAATAACCAAGATATAGAATCAACCTAAGTGCCCATCAATGGATGAATAAAGAAAATGTGGTATGTATACAATGGAATGCTATTCAGTCTTAAAAAAGAAGGAAATCTTGTCATGTGACAACATGGATAAACGTGGAGGACATTATGTCAAGTGAAATATGCCAGACATGGAAAGACCATCTGAAAAAGTCAAACTCACAGAAGCAGAGAGTAGAATTAGAATGGTAGTTATCAGGGGCTCATGGTTCCCAGTTGGTTGGGAAAGGTCATGACATAAGACAGGGGGATTGGAGATACAGATGCTACTCAAGAAATACAAATTTTGAGTTAAACCTCAGAAATACATTCAGGAGATCTATTGTATGTCACAGTGACTATTGTTAATAACATATTGAATATTTGAAAATAGCTAAGAGTGTTGGTTTTAAGTGTTCTCAGCACAAAAAAAATAAGTGAAGTAATGCATATGTTAATTAGCTTGATTTAGCCATTCCACAATGTATGCATATATCAAAGCATCATGTTGTACATCATACATATATACAATTTTTAGTCATCAATTTAAAAAAGGAAAGAAAATGTAGCTCACATTTCTCCCATTGAACCTTCTTTTTTTCTAAGTACAGTCATCCCTTGGTATCCTCAGGGGATTTGTTCCAGTACCCCCGAGGATACCAAAATCCATGGATGCTCAAGTCCCTGATATGAAGTGATGTAGTATTTGCTTATTATCTGAGCACATCCTCCTATACACTTTAAATCATCTCTAGATTACTTATAATACCCACACAACATGAATGCTATGTGAAGCACTGTTATATTGCACTCTTTTAAATTCGTATTCTTTTTATTGTTGTCTTGTTATTTTTAATTTTTTTTCCAAATATTTTATAACTGAGACTGGTTAAATCCATGGATGGTGAACCACAGATACAACAAAGAACCAACTATAATTTCACTTGTATAAGTTCCTTCGAGCTTCACAAAAATCCCATTATTTCATTTATAAGTGAGGAGAATGAAGGGAAGAAAATTTCAAAGGTCACAGAATAATTAATTGACAAGGTAGAAGCTCAGTTTCCTGAACTTCTAGCCAAGCTTCTTTGATATAGTAAAGTATTTATAAAGGAGTCAATGTTCACCTCTTATTAATATTATGGGTTTAAAATGTTTTCATTATCTAATTATACTTGGTCTCCTATGATTTTGTTACCACTCCCTACTCATGCAACATCATGCTCTCTTATTGGATACCTGATGGTTTCTTCCCTCTTATACTGGGATCTTTCCATTTGGCTCTACCAGACAAATTTCATTTAAGCAAATTATTAGAATCAGATGAGAAATTTTAAAGGCAATGTGACACTTTTTGCCTAAGACTTGGGCAAATGTCTGAAACTCTCTATACTCCAGTTCATTTTAACTTCATATCTGATTGTTTGCTCTTTATAAATACTCACAACAGAGTTATAATATCCCAGGTATTAACTAAGCCTGTAAAACTGCCTGTGATTTTAGGTGGAGGATTAAGGGGAAGAGACAGAGCTGATTTTACCGGGGATCCAACAGAGCTCTGATGATATGGACTGCTTCCTGTTTTGCCTGTGAAGATTGTCCAGAGCTAAAGTAAGAAAACGTGGAGAATATGGAGATAAAATATGAGACAAAAGGTAGAAAATAGACAAAAGGAAAATAATGTATGTATTACACATTTTGTAATTAAGAGTGTAAAGGATTAGCTGGATGTAGTGGTGTGGGACTGTAGCCTTAGCTACTTGGCAGGCTGAGGTGGGAGAATTATTTATAAGCCCAAGAGATGGAGACTGCAGTGAACTGTGATTATGCCACTGCGCTTTAGCCTGGGCAGCAGAGTAGGACCTTGTCTCTAAATTAAATTAAAGAATGTAAAGGGGAGCCAGGCAACGTGACACACATCTGTAATCTCAGCTACTTGGGAGGCTGAGGTGGGAGGATTGCTTGAGACCAGCAGTTTGAGGTCAGCCTGGGCAACATAGTGAGACCCCATCTCTACAAAAAAGAAAAAGAAAGAATGTGAAGGAGAATGCTCAGGTGATATTGCTATGAACTACACCGTTACTATATCAAACAGAGTAATTTTAGCTGTAAATGACAGAGATCTTAATCAATGGTGACTTAACCATTAGGAAAGTTCTTCCTCAACGGACAGCAATCTGGAGGTAGGTGACCCCAGTTTGCTGGGGAGCTCGTGACATAGCAAGGGCCCACACTTTTCCCACCTGTTTAGTGGACCATCCTCTGCATGTCAACCAAGTTTCCCATTTTGATCATAAGGTGGCTACTGGAGCTCCCAGCATAAATTTCTCACACATCAGCTCCTATCAATACCTAAGTAGGAAGGAAGTGGATATGGGTAAAGAGAGACTTTTCTTTTTCTATGCCTTTCTCTTAACTGAGAGGACAGTCTTTTTCTAAACTACTCAACAGAACAGAACTTGGTAGCATGCCCCTAGACTAATTACAAAGAGAAATGGGATTGCAATGTTGTAAACCAATCCTAATTCATGTCTGAGGATTCGACATAATACTACGAGAGAAGGTAGACTGGCCAATGGGTAGGCAAGTATCAGAGTCAGTCACACAAATACACACATACACACACACACACACACACACACAGAATCAATGAACTATCAGAATTAATAAGGGATTTGGGCAAGGTTGACAGACACAAGACTATATTAAAAAACTGATTGCCTTTAGCCTCAATAACCAAATAAGAGTATTTTATAAATTATGCCATTCATTTTTGCAACAAAAATAAAGTATCTTAAATTAACCCAGATATTTTGTTAACATTAGCCAATTGACCAAGAATACACAAGACATCTATGGAGGAAATTTTAAGACTTTTATAAAGGGCATAGATATGAATTTAGTACATGAAAAGACCATACTCTCAAACACAATATTTTAAAGATCTGATTACACTAACATAAAAATCTATTAATTAGTATATTTAAAGCAATTGATTAAAATTCCAGCTAGATTTCGTGAGGAAATTTACACTCTAGAATTTATATGCCAACTAATTTTGTAGGCTAAGTTGCCATTTTAAATGTAGACTCCTACATTGTAACATTAAAACATAAACAGTAGTAATAAGGAGCAGGATGGTGTTTATATGAATAAGGAATTGAAAAGAGAAGCAGAACTTCTATTCATAGAATAATGGATTTACTATAGTGTTAGGCTTTAGGCAATTATGGGAGCTGGCAGAAGAGTCTATATAAGCTTTTGCATCTGCATCTAGTGTTGACCTCAAGTGTTTATAATTCAGACAGACTAGCAGATGGGAAGGAAAGCTAGCTGTGGCTGAGAGGATGGGCAAACTGGAACCAGTGAAGACAAACTGGAGCTGGAACTGGAACCCACAAGACAAAGCAGAACCAGTGTGTGTCTCTTGCCATTTCCAACATCAGTGCTATGAGTGATCAGTAGGAGAAGCTGGGACCTTTCACCATGGAACTGTCCACACACTTGGGGCAGAAACTGGAGAATCTGGCAGAGATTTGACAGGAGCTGGAGGAGCTGGATGTCTCAGTTGATTCAATAAGATAAGCCAGCAGATCAATAACAATGCATGCAAGATGTTGCTGTACCTGCCACTTTCCAAGGACCTTTAGAGCAGATAGATGATAGATGATAGATAGATAGATAGATAGATAGATAGATAGATAGATAGATAGATAGCTGCCCCTTCACTTACCACTTTTCAAGTATCACACAAAATGCCTCCTGTGGCCAACACAAACTGGGGACCATATGGAAAAAATAATTATAGGAAATGTGATTCCAGTAAAACTAATCTGACACAGTTCAAAGCTATCACAATATTATATTGTTGGTTTGGTTCAAGAACAAACATAGACAAAAAAGAACAGAAGTGAGTGCCAGGGACATGTTTATACAGGAACTTAATAGACACTAAAGGAAAACTAGCTATATTCACACAAAGACTGCATCTTTATATAACATAATAAAAAAATGGACTCCAGATAGATTTAAGAAGAAATATGCTGTAATTCCAGCACTTTGGGAGGCTGAGGTGGGTGGATCACAAGGTCAGGAGTTCAATATCAGCCTAGCCAAGAAGGTGAAACCCCATCTCTACTAAAAATACAAAAAATTAGCCTGGTGTGGTGGTGGGTGCCTGTAATCCCAGCTACTCAGGAGGCTGAGGCAGAGAATTGCTTGAACCTGGGAGGCAGAGGTTGCAGTGAGCTGAGATCGTACCACTGCACTCCAGCGTGGGCGACAGAGCAAAACTGCGTCTCAAATAAATAAATAAATAAATAAATAAATATGAATGTTATAACTATAAATTAATAAAACAAAATATAGAACATTTTTGTGACTTAGGAGTAGGGAAGCGTTACTTATACAAAACTTCAGAAGCACAAGCCATAACAAAAGGAAAAAAAGTAAAGTAATTTGATTACATCTAAATTGAGGCTTTCTGTTGAACGAAGAATACTTTGGACAAGATTGTGTAGTTAGGGCTGGGTGTGGTGATGGACACCTATAATCCCAGCACTTTGGAAGGCTGAGGCAGGAGGATAGCTTGAGGCCAGGAATTTGAGACCAGTTTGGGCAATAAAGTGAGACTTCATCTCTATTAAATTGAAAAATAAATATTTTTTTAAATAAAAATTTTTGAATGTACAAATAAAATCACAGTTGAGCAAAGGAATACAAAAAAAAAAACACTCAAGTGTATTAGCTGGATGCACGCATATTTATTCCTGCCCCCATTGTGTAAAAGCAGCCCTACTGCCTCCTAAAGAACAGGGTCCATGATCCCTGCCAAGATGATAACTTCTCTTCTTGCCTGCCAGTCCCTGGACACAAGGAGCATGGTGGCAGTTGTTGTCTACATTTGCTGGATCCCCTAGCAAACATTTGCTGGATCCCCTAGCAAAACCGTACCTCCTTTGGTAACCAGAACCTCTAACCCTTCAGAGCCTAGAGTTGTGGGGAGAGAAAGTTCAAGTCTCCACTAAGTCTTTAGGAGAGATGGTAAGTGGGGTCACTCCTGCTTCTATCCCTTAGTTCTTGGACCCCTGATTTTTATTACTAGAGATATAGTATCATGTAAAATTGTTTTGATTCAATCTCCTGGGAGATGGAAGCCAATCTCTCCTGATGCCCAGTAGCTGGAGCTCTTTCTGGAGAATGAAACCCTTTTTTGGTAAAGTATTGTCTCTAAGCTAGCATTTCAACTGTGTCTTGGGCATGACATTTCAATGCTCTCCCAGGCTGCCAGCTTCTGAGTGGTGTGGTATGTGATGTGACCAGTGGATCCAATTGTCACAAGCTCACTCCTATACCTCCTTTGCAGTAAAGTGAACTCTCTGCTCTGACAGTGTCAGGAAAGGATCCTTTCCTAAGGAGAAAACGTTTCACACGTTCTTGGATGGTGATGGTAGCTGAGGCTGTGCATGCAGGAAAAGTAAACCCACTCCCAAAACGTGTGTTTATTCTTATTAGAACAAGCCTCTGGCCTTTCCAAGTTTGAAGGGGCTTGTAGTAGTTAACTTACCACTAAATTGTCTCCTTGAGAAACTATAAATCAGGTGCTGAGCATCAGTGTCGGCCCCTGGCAAGTTGGACATTTGATGCTGGCAACAGCTAAATTCACCTTGGTAAGTAGGAACCCATGCTCTCTGGCCCATACATAACGTCTGTCTCTCCTACCATGCCTATTTCATTCATCAACCCATTGTGCCCGCACTGGGGTAGCTGATGACAGAAACTGGTGGAGTAATGCTGTTTACTTGGCTGTTTAGATCGATCTCCACAGTTAATGCTCTTTGGTGGGCATCAATATGTGACACAAAGACTTTCTCACTTCATTCCTACTTCCATTTGTTCAACCACTTGCTTATCTCATTCCTTCAATCTTACTCTTTCATGCGCTCCTGCCCATGAGTCTGGATTTATTGTTACATCAGGCCACTACTCCTTTTACACAAAGTGGATCAACAGGTGAATCATTCCAAACTACCTATTAGGAGGATTGTCCCTGTCCCTCATTATAGTCTTTTAAAACCTCTTCAGAGTGAGACTGCAGTTCAGTTGTTTCCATTTTTAAGAACCACATACTAAACTCTTCCGTTTCTAAATCAAGCTTTGGATTTTGCTTCTTCCATTAGCTGGTCATGAGAGATTCCCAACATGACCATGGCGAGATGAGAGACTGGTCCTAGTATGCAGTGGTGAAATTCATGGGGGTCTGGCCTACGTGCTTATGCTGCTTGTTTTTTGCTAGTCCTTCTTATGCTTGGAGCTCATGCTTATCCTTAGACAATTGCTGTGGCGCTTAAGCAACCTTATGATTGGGAGGTTCTGTGTGAATCAAGCTCATGATGGGCATTTCTTGGAGGTATGGCCATTGGTGTCTCCTGGTCAGGCATTTTTGTGAATTCTGTGAATGCCTGGCAGTATCCCAGGAGTTTTGTTTTGGTTTTTTCAAGTACCTAATTCTTTTTGCTCCAGAATCTCAGAATCTGGCACTGTTATTCTCCTGTTGGGGCTTACTGTAGCCCCACTGCCACTTTGTATCTTTTCTTGTTACTGGTATTTCTAATAGCATAGTATCTGCAGGGTCTTGTGGTCCAAGTAGTAGAGCTGCTAGTCCTACACCTTGGATTTGGTACATAACTCTTTTCTGCACTAGGACCTTCTTAAAGATGGCAATATTTCTTTCTTTTTTTTTTTTTTTTTTTTTTGACAGGGTCTTGCTCTGTTGCCCAGGCTGGAGTGCAATGGTGGGATCACAGCTCAGTGCAGCCTCAACCATCCAGGCTCAAGTGATCCTCCTACCTCAGCCTCCTGAGTAGCTGGAACTACAGGCTCATGCCATCACGCCAGCTGATCTTTTTTATTTTTTGTACAAACAAGGTTTTGCAATGTTGCTCAGGCTAAAGGTGGCAATATTTCTTATCAGCTGATGCATGGGCTGAAGAAGTATTCCCTAGTGTGGAATAGGCTATCTCCAGAATCGAGGGCAATGTATTACGCATAGAGTTTCCTTCTTTGTAGTGGGAGGTACAAGATGTAATGATTTGTCTTTTACTTTGAAATATGTGCCCATATATATTAATACTTCTGACTACGGGACTCTTAAAATTTGCTTACATGTCAGCCCCTGGTTCTCTACAGGCTTTATCTCATATCCTATGGAGCACATGTGTCTTACTAAGTCCTCTAATGCACTAGCCATTTTTTATTCATTAGCTCCAATTAACATAATATCACTGATGTAGTAGGTCATTGTGAAGTTTTATGGGGTGTCCAGATGGTCCAGATCTCTTTGGACTGTATTATTACAGAAAGCAGAAGAATTAGCATAGCTTTGGGACAAAACCATAAATATGTCTTGTTACCCATCCCATGAGAATGCAAACTCGTTGTGATCAGAATATAGAAGAAAGTTTTTGCCAAGTCAGTAGCTATGTACCATGTACCTGAAACCATGTTCATCTCCTCTAGCAAAGATATTAATTATATCTAGTCCTGTGGCTGAAATTAGAGAAACAACTTATTTAAGTTTGCAGTAAACTGACATTTTCCAGGAGCAATCTGGTTTCTTCTGGGGCCAAATTGGCAAATTAAATGGAAATATGAGAGCATCTATCATCTCTGCATCCTTAAAAGTAGTACTAATTTCTGCCCTCTACCAACCTGGGGTGGTAATGTTGTTTTTGGTCCTTTGATGATATCTTAGTTCATTTTGTGCTACTGCAACAAAATACCACAGATTGGCTAATTTTTAAAGAACAGAAATTTATTTTCTAGCAGCTCCAGAGGCTGGGAAGCCTAGGATTAAGGTGCCGGAAAGTTTGATGTTGTCCAGGGCCTGTTCCCTGTTTCCAGGCTAGCACTTGGTTGTTGCATCCTCATATGGTGGAAGAGATAGAAGGGAATAAACCTGCTCCCCCAAGGCCTTTTATAAGGTCCTAATCCTATCCAGGATGGCTCTGCCCTCATAATTTAATCACCTCCAAAAGGCCCTCCATCTGGCAGATCACTTGAGGTCAGGAGTTCAAGACCAGCCTGGACAACATGTCGAAAACTCATCTTTACTAAAAATATAAAAATTAGCCAGGCATGGTGGCACGTGCCTGTAATCCCAACTACTCAGGAGGCTGAGGCAGGAGAATTGCTTGAACCCAGAAGGCAGAGGTTGTAGTGAGCTGAGATCATACCACTGCACTCCAGGCTGGGCAACAGAGCAAGTCTCTGTCTCAAAAATCAAAACAAAACAAAATACCTCCCCTTAGTACTCTCACATTAACCATAAAGTTTCAACACATGAATTCTGGGGGATACATTTAGACCATCTCAGATGGGATTGAGTAGATGATGGGGTATTTTTAGAGGCTTCCACTTGGCATTTCCCACTATGAGATCCCTTAATCTACAGGCCAAAGACCCAAAGTTAGGGTTGTCCCAAGTACTACATAGGGCAATCCCAGTTATACTTTTGTGAACCAGAGGAATGACAGCCAGTTGGGAAAACAAACCCAATAGGCCCACTATAAGCAAGACTTTGGTCATAACACTGTAAGGCCTCATTCTAACAGGGAGACCATGATGTTACCTTGGGTCTCTGGATCTGGTATCACCTCAGAACTTTGCATCCCACAGTGTCCAAAATATTTGGGATACCTAAGTAAGTGAGCATTTGTCCCTTTAGAGAAAGATTAGCAGGTATTATTAACATGGATATTTGGCTGGATGTGGTAGCTCACGCTTGTAATCCCAGCACTTTGGGAGGCCGAGGCGGGCAGATCACCTGAGGTCAGGAGTTCGAGACCAGCCTGACCAACATGGAGAAACCCCGTCTCTACTAAAAATACAAAATTAGCCAGGCGTGGTGGTGCATGCCTATAATCCCAGCTACTCAGGAGGCTGAGGCAGGAGAATCGCTTGAACCTGGGAGGTGGAGGTTGGCCGATATGGCGCCATTGCACTCCAGCCTTGGCAACAAGAGAAAAACTCCATCTCAAAAAACAAAGAAACAAACAAACAAAAATGTATATTTGGCATGAGGTTAGGGTCTATCCTCCTGGAAACCTGGCCCTTTCTTCAGTCGATGGGTTCTGTAGCTGAAAACGAACTTAGATGCAGGAGCTAAATTGCTCTCAATTTAGTGGTCACCCATATTCAATTTCCTCTGATAGTACAAGCTGAGTTATACTCTTATAGCCCATATATTTTGCCCCTATGAATACTGTATTACAGCCATCTCCTTTACTCTCTGCAGGTCAGGCCCTCTTGGTTATAACCCTATGATTCTGCTACTCATTTAGATAATTATGTCAACCTGGCTTCTGGCAGTTCCTACCATTACACACCCTCTATTGTTTTGGAATCCTAACATCCCCATTGCTTTTATTGAGCCTACTCTGTAATAGCCTCTCCTACTATTAACCCTGTCTAATAAAGAAGTCCCAGCACTAAACATTTTAGTGATGCTGGTACCCCTCTCACCAGTGCATTATTGTGGCCTTGACAATGGTGTGCTCAATAGTCCTTCTCATGGTACATAATCATCTGGTGAGTCTTTCAGCATTACATAGATATGTAATGCCCATTTCAGCATGCCCATTCCCCTGAGCTTTTAATCCTTTCCTCCACTGCCTACCATAGCAATTCTGGCATTTCAACTTTAGTAGGGGTTATCATTTTCTGCATGCTTCTAGGATCTATACTAGTAGTGAGTTGCTACCGTCTCCTCAGATCCTTGACAGAGTATTGAATCTTATATTTTTGGAGAGTGCCCCAAATAAATAAAGTCTCTCCTATCCAATATATTGTTCCAGATTGCTTAATGGTGCACCCTCAGAATCCAGTGCCAATAATGCCAACCAATACATTCTGTTTAGGTCTTGCAATTCCTTTGGGTAGAGCTTCTTTCCCTCCTTATCAAACCCAGCAAGTCTGAAGCTGCATTATGTTGGAACTTAACCCTAGTTATAGATCTAGTGGCCAGGAAGGGAAATGGGAGTAAACCAGGAGGCGGGCACATGTGGCTACAGGAAAAGGCCTCTCCATTGTCTTCAAGCAAGAAGGATGTGCTAACTCTTGGAGAGGGATGGTCACTTCTGCAGACCAGGAGAATTCAAAGAAGCCTAGGGGTTCACAATCTTAAATGACATTCACCCAAATCTCCCCAATTTAAGGGACAGTGTCCTGTTTTTCCTAATCTTGGCCCTAATCTTGGCATAACAGAATTGCTTTAATTCCGCATTTACTCTTTTCCCATTATTATTACTAATTAAGAAAAAAGCCCTCTCTGTCTGTATGTGAACAAGTGTACACACATGCATGTACATCCAATGAAGTGCATGTGAATTTAAAGAAATCTCTAGAAGAAAATATCAAACTTTTAATACTGGTTAAATATATGGAGGGGAGTACAATGTAAAGCTCTGGAGAAAGAAATTTGCACAATTTTCTATACATTCTTCCATGTCTAAATATTTTTGCAAATATTTGTATAACATTTTAAAGTATTAGGAAAAGTAAAAGGATCAATCAATGTAGGGGAAGAGAACTGGAAGAGGGAAGAAAACTTTAGCAATGTTCTTTATTCTCTCCTAAGAAGTTTGACCTTACTTCACCCAACCCAAGAGGAGAGAATGAATGGGTGATAGGCATTGAGAGCTTGTGTGATGAGTCATTTCCTTGCCCCTGGAGAAGGTGGGAATGAGGAGAAAGGGGCTTACTGTCCCTAGTCAGCTATACTCTTTCATTCCTCCTTCAGAAGGGGCCCAAGGGCTTAGGGATTGCAGCTCTGATCCAGGGACCATGAGAACCACATGAGAGGCATATGAACCTGGGTGCATTACAGAAGGATGATTCAGCTAGGGACAGTTGTGAGCCGCACCACAGGAGGAAGTGTATCTGGGCAGAAACAGCTCTTCACAGCTTTTTGGAACATTGACATGGTAGGAAAGCGCAAAATAATCTATATAAATAAAATTAAATTTCTGTCTGTTAAAACAATTGATTAGACAGATTCTCAATGCATTTGACAAAGGTACTTAGAATCACATATTGGTTTTCTGTAGCTACTATAATAACAAATTACCACAAACCTGGTGGTTTCAAACAACAGGAATTTATTCTCTCACAGTTCTGGAGGTCAGAACTCCAAAATCAGATTCACAAGGCAGAAATCAGGGTGTTGGCAGGACCATGCTCCCCTGAAGGCTCTAGGGGCCTTGACTCTTCCAGTTTCTGGTGGCCGGCAGTATTCCTTGACTTGTGGCCATGTCACCTCAATTCTCCTCTGACTTCACATCATCTCTCTGTGTGGATAAAACTTCTCTCCCCTTCCCTCCCTCCTATAAAGGCCCGTGAGATTCCATTTAAGGTCTACCCTAAATGTAATTTGAATAATCTCCCCATCCCAAGATCCTTAACTTAATCAAATCTATAGAAACTCTTTATCCTTATAAATTAACACTTACAGGTCCCAGAGGCTACAACCTGACATGCTTGGGAGCCATTCAGCCTACTGCAGATGGACTGATTTAAAACATGCAACACACATGAAGTTAATGTTGAGAATTCTGGTTTTTCAAAGAGCAGTCTGCTTCTAGAGAACCCAAAATTGAGAAACAATAGCAGTTTCATGTATCTGTCAATCAGAAGAGAGCTATGGTATGTATTAAGACACCAATTACAGAAAATAACTGGTGGCTTCAAAGTCAAGCTCTGCCTCCCCAACTCAACCCAGTGAGTAGAATTTCTACATATGATTCTTACCCTGACTAAAGGCATAAGTGTCGACACTGATGTATAGGCTTCAGTTCACAGGCAGGCTGCTTCTCACATGAGCAACTCCCTATAGCTGACTTCTCAGTAATAAGTAGGGATTTATTTGTGTAACCATGTAGAATCCAAGTAGGAAGTCAAATTGTAGTAATAATACTAGCTAACGTTTACTGAGCATTTATTATATCCCTTGTAATGTGCTATTTGCCTCTCATGTATTGTCTTATTTAATTTCAAAGCAAACTTTTGAGGTAGCTTGACTCACTAAGGCTCTTTGATTATATCCACCACAATCAAACAAGATTAATTGAAAGGCTTCTAGGCTGGCTCACAAATCAGGAGAGCTGCAAAAACAGGGTTGGTAAGGACAGAAATAACAGCAGTTCAAGTGTGAAGAACTCAGTCACAGCTCTTGGTGATTTTCTCAGTTCATGGCACTATCATTGATAACTATCTAAATGACCTTTCACCTCTGTGGGTTTCCACTCAGAGTTTGAATTCCAAGCAAGTTAATCTCACCCTGGTGGGACAAAGCCACAATCATTGGCTTTGCCTGGGACGAATGCCCACCCTGGGCCAGCGGAGCAGGTTCAGACATGAAAAAAGAGTGAGGAGTTGGGTGCAGTGGCTCAAGCCTGTACTCCTAGCACTTTTGGAGGCCAAGCGAGCGGATCACCTGAGGTCAGGGGTTCATGAACAGCCTGGCCAACATGGCGAAACCCCGTCTTTACTAAAAATACAAAAATTAGCCCGGTGTGGTGGCACATGCCTGTAATCCCAGCTACTTGGGAGGCTGAGACAGGAGAATCACTGCAACCTGGGAGGCAGAGGTTGCAGTGAGCCTAGATCATGCCACTGCACTCCAGCCTGGGTGACAGAGCAAGACTCTGACTCAAAATAAAAAGTATGTGTCTCAAACACTATTTTGCAAGCGTGAAAGAAGGAAGAGATAGAATTGTGATGTTAAGTTCCCCAAGTCACTAAGCAAGCTGATAGTGAAACTATAATATATCTTTCAGTCTGTGACCTTTGGAACTCTCTGATAAGATGCAGACGACTTTAGCTATGTAGTAGACAGCTAATGTTTTTGCTAGGCCAGTACTGTGGATTAAATTGTGTCCTCCCAAAATTCACTTGTTGAAACTCTAACCCCCCAATGTAATGGTATATGGAGATAAGGCCCTTGGGAGATAATTAGGTTTAGATAAGGTCATCAGAGTAGAGTCTTCTTGATGGGATTAATGCCTTATAAAAAGAAGAAAAAGTTACCGAGTGCTCTCTCTGCCACGTGAGGACACAGCGAGATGACAGTTTTCTACAAGCCAAGAGTGTGTCACCACCAGAACTCATCCATGCCAGCGCCCTGATCTTGGTCTTCCAACCTCCAGAACTGTGAAAAGGGTCTCTGTTGTTTAAACCACCAGTCTATAGTATTTTGTTATAGTTGGTGCCCAAGCCAACTAAGACAACCAGCATTCTTACCCCTTATTTTGGGTAAGTCTTGGGTAAGACTTTCCAATTCTAGGAAGTCTTTTTTTTTTTTTTTGAGACAGAGTCTTGTGCTGTCACCCAGGCTGGAGTGCACAGTGGCACGATCTCAGCTCATTGGAACCTTCGCCTCCCAGGTTCAAGTGATTCTCCTGCCTCAGCCTCTCCAGTAGCTGAGATTACAGGTGCCCACCATCGTGCCCAGCTAATTTCTGTATTCTTAGTAAAGACGAGGTTTCACCATTTTGGCCAGGCTGGTCTGGAACTCCTGATCTCAGATGATCCCCCCATCTAGGCAGTCTTAGTAGGAAAGTCAAGGCCGGGTATGGTGGCTCACGCCTGTAATACCAGCACTTTGGGAGGCCGAGGCAGGCGGATCACGAGGTCAGGAATTCGAGACCAATCTGGCCAATACAGTGAAACCCTGTCTCTACTAAAAATACAAAAATCAGCTGGGCATGGTGGTGCGCACCTGTAATCCCAGCTACTCAGGAGGCTGAGGCAGGAGAATTGCGTGAACCCAGGAGTCGGAGGTTGCAGTGAGCCGAGGTCGCACCACTGCACTCCAGCTTGGGTGACAGAGCGAGACTTCGTCTCAAAAAAAAAAAAAAAAAAGTCAAGCACAGGGCCCTCTACCAAACCAAGTCAATTAGACTCTCCAGGGAGAATGACAGAGAGACTCTGGGTGGGTGAAATGGGGTGATTTCCATGACATGACCTAAGGAAAGACTTAATGTATATTTCTGACTAAGATTCGGTAGCTTCCTGTTCCTCTTTCTTCCCAAGACCTGGCTCATCAGTGTTTCCTTCAATTCTGTGAGCTATAAAGCGTCCTTCCAATAAATTCCTTTTTCCATCTAGGTGAGTCAGAGCTTCTTTCAGTTTCTTACAGAACTGATTCAGAAATGGTACCTGGGAGTGAGCACTGCAAGCAACAGAACTTTGCTGTGGAAATAGCAGAATTAGGTGCAAGGCAATGAGAATTCTCCAATTTAGTTTAGAAAGCTGAAGCCAATTATTTTTATTGAACTTCCCAATTCATATATTCACCAATAAATTTCCATTTTTGCCCAATCTAGTCCTGATTAATATAAGCTACTTATGCAAAATGCAAGGACTTATGCTAGTAAGGTGTTTCTCTTCTTGTGGTTATTTGGTTAATTGATGTGGGCTGCCATTGTGTATCTGCCTGGTAGCACTTTTTTTAACCCATCAGAGTAGCCTCAATGCACATCAATACCTGGCCCCAAACCAAGCCTTTGGCTTTTATAACCCTCAAACTAATAAATGAGAACTGGAAATTTAGGTGCATAGAGAAGTACCCAGCCACACTCCCCTTCTAAGATTATTGTATTAGAAAGAGCTTATGGAAAGCAAAAAGGTAGAGCACAGCAGGCGAGCATAATAATAATGATGACCACCATTTGTTAAACCCTTACTGTGTGCCAGACATTGGACTATTATGTCACTTAATCCTGGAAGAGCAATACTATTATGTTTTGTTTTATTTTGTATCTAAGGTTGAGCTGCAGAGGCTCAGAGCTGAATTGATTCAATCAGTCATTCTTTTCCGTTATGGGCATGATATAATCATCTGTCTAGACATGACCCCCATTTTTTCTTATCTTCTTTATCCTTCATCCCCAAGTGTATCTAATGTGTGTCCTTCCAATCTACTTTCCATAGACTTACAGATCCGTAAAAATATGTAGTATAGTGTCTGCTTTTAAACTGTATATAAATGAATCATACTGTATGTCTCACTCTGCAATTTGCTTTTTTTACTCAGCATTATGTTTCTGAGATTCATCCACGTTGATATATATAGAGAGAGCTAGTTCATCTGTTTAAACTGCTCCATTGTATATGATCATATCAATATACTGTACCTTACTTAGGTATTTTCTCCTGACAGATATCTAGACTGTTTCTAATTCTTTCCTAATACAAAAAAAAAAAAAAAAAAAACTTCAATGAATAATCTTGCACACATCCCTCCAGGCATTGTGCAAGAGTCTCTCTAAGATTTACCTAGAAGTAGAATTGCCTTAGGCTATATATATTTTCAGTTTTAGGAAATCTTGCCAAATTACTTTTCAAAGTAGCTTTACTAATTTACACTCCCACCAACAGTGTATGAGAGTTCTTGAGAGAGATACTATTTAGTATCTCTATTTTGCAGGTGAGGAAACTGAGGAAACACAAAAAATGTCCAAAGTAAAACACTGTATCTATCTGAACCATGTCTATCTAGCTCCAGAACTACACTATTCAATGTCATGATAAGATATATCCTAATTAACATAAGAAATACATTCAGCTGCAAGTGACAGAACCATCTACCAGTAGCTAAAGCAGTATAGGCATTTACTATCTCACTTAACACCATGGACTGAAGTGAGGTAGTTCCAGAGCAAGTCAGTAGCTCAGCTATGGCAACACAGGTACTCTTCAGTTTTTTTATTCTGCCAACCTGTAGCTGTTTTCACCCTTATCTTATCTCTTCTCAGTCCTAGGATGTCTGACATTGTTCTGACATTGTGTTTGAGTTCAAAGCAGAAAGAAAAGGGTTGGGGGTGGTGGTGCATGCAGCAGTGGCACCATGAAGCTCTTTGCTTGTTCTTCTCCTTTTTATTGGAAAGAAAAATGCCTTCCTTGAATCTTTACTCATCTAAGCCTACTTCCTTTATTTGTCTCATTGGTTAGAATTTGGTCAGATCCCACTACTGAAAGAATTTCAGGTAAAGTGAAATGAGATATCATGCATGCTTTAGATAACCATGACTCAGCTACTGGGACTACAGGAAGGATCTGCTTTCCTGGATCTAAAGTCATCTTCAAGACTAAAACCTGTTCTGTTAGCAAGAAAGAAAGGAAACAACTCTTGGATATTGACATGGCTTTTCTTCCAACTTGGTATCTTCCTAGATTTCTTTGCTGACATCCTCATCCCACTGAGATGTTAAATTCTTGCTTGGTCCTGGTCCTCTTCTCTTTCCAAGATATTTAAAAGAAGGCCAACAGATGGCCAACAGGCCAAATTTGAGTTTTTAACCCCTGCTGTATGCTCCCTAGGCTGATAGTATCCATTTTTATAGTTTTAATTACCATTTACATATTGATGACTCCTAAATTTGTATCTCCAGCTTCCTCCTCTGCCTTGAGCTTCAGATCCATATGTACCATTGCCTACTTGGATATTCCTAAGACACATCAAAGTCAACGTATCCAAAACTGAGTTTTTCACCTCCCACCCAAACTTGCTCTTTCTTCTTTGGTGACTCCTATCTCAGTGAATACCACCCCCTTCCACTCAGTTACCCAAGTTAGAGACCTGCAAGATATCTTGATATTTTCACTCACTTCCCACATAATAACTCTCACATTTATCTGCTTTTCTTCATCTCCATTGCAACCCTGACCTAAAATTTTGTGATTCAAGTGTTTGTAGTGTGGACCAGCAGCACAGCACCTGGAAGCTTGTTAAAAATGCAGAATCCCAGGCTCTACCTGAGATCCACTAAATCAGAAATCTGCATTTTAACAAGGTTCCCAGGCAAAATTCTTTAAAATTTGAGAACATCTCTTCTCGTCTTTTGACATAGTTTACTATGTCAAAGTAAATCTCTGGCCCCCTAAAACTTTTCCTTTACACTGCAAACCTCATAAGTCACCTCCCTCATTAAAGTCCATAACTAGCTCCCCATTGCTTTAGAGACAGAATGCAAAAGCCTACAGAGTACAAAGCCCTGCGGAAGTTCCCCCGCTGCCTAGTCTCCAGCCCCATTCTGCCTTCCCTTGTGGATGCCAGCCACATTAGTCTCTTTCCAATTCCTGTGCCAGGCTATATTTTTTCCAACTTGGGGCCTTTTTGCCTACTGCCCACCCCTATACCCAGCATGATCGCAACTGCCCTGGCACATAGCTAACTCCTACTCTTTTGCTTCCTCAAAAAAAGCCCCTTCTCTCACAGCCCAACTGACATTAGCAACTCTCCTGTTAAGCTCTCTTTGCACATCATGCTCCTTTAAACATTTATCACAGTTGTATTTAAATAATGAAGTGTGTGTTTCATCATTCAATGTCAGCCTTCCCAATTGAACTGAAGTTATACAAACAACTGTATCGGCTCTGTGCATTGTTATATCCTTTCAGCGCCTAGCACAGTGCTGGATGGACATTAGGCTGTTCAATCAGTACCTGTTGACTTAATGAATATGAATGAATAATCGTTCCCTGGGATTTGTCTTGGCTCAGGGTGGCCCCACTTTCTTAGTTCAACTGGAATTGAGAATCAGAAAAAGACCTCAGAGGGCCAAGGAGGTATAAATTGACCACCAGCAGCTAATCAGGGATGAAAATGTCCAATTCTGACTGATGGACCCCCATGCACGTGCTGAAAGGAAAACAGAAGCAGCCCGCCTGAGGGTGATGGTAAACATTTTGTTCCCCAGCCAGTGCCCTCCTCCTCAATACACTCCCAAACTGACCTTTAGAAGCACTTTTGTATTGTGGGAGGTCTCTTTTAACCTCCAGTGAATAGGGGTATGAAGTGGTGTTTGCTTTTTGCCCTTTGTTCTCTGGCTGAGAAAAGTCTGGAGGCGGTGGAGTGAGGCTTAGTAATACAATTGCCTTCCCTTTCATATGCTAAAGAGGGTTTTTCCTCCTGGTTTAGTATAATCTAAGAGTTGTGGAGGTCTGGAAGGGATCCACTCCTCTTCCTTTTGGCATCTCATTTCCTGCAGACTAAGGATAACTTTGCAACTAATAGAAAAACCAGAGCTATAAAAGTATCATCAACATTGCTCACCAAGCAACTCTGTGAGTTGAGCCAGTGTAGGATCATTAAATGCTAAGTTTACAGGAAGGACATCCAGGTGAAATGCGGGGAAGTCCTGCCATCGTTGAAGCTGGCCAGAGATCCTTGCATTCCTGCCATTCTCCACACCTGGAGGAATAGTTGAGTTTGACTTGCTCAAGAGAGCATGTTATCACAGCCTTTGACTCTCATACAGGGGCGGATCTGGGTTTTGGGGCATTACATTTATACAGTTCGGAGGGTTCCCCAAATTAAGAAACAGAATGTTATGAATAAAATCAGGTTCCGGGCTTCAGAAAGATCTAGTGCAACTGAGGACAGGCTTTGTGACATATCCACGTCTACCCCCAGCTGAGTATACTGGAAGAGCTAGGCTTCAAAGCCCTTGGGCAAGTGTCTCACTACCTAAAGGCTTTATCCAGTAATCTGTAAAATGGAACTCTCAATCCCTTCTCCACAGAGATAAGGTAAAGATACGTAAGACAACGGCAGAGAAAGTACCCATTATTTGACAGGAAGTACTCAGTAAAAACGTTGTGGTGGAGACCTCTTTGGGAATTTACAAATCCCTTCTGGGCTACCTTCTCCTTCCCTTTAGTATCTCCTTTGCCTTTAAGTTTTTGCAGGTACTTCTGTGATCAATCTAGGAATCTAGGATGAGTATTCTTACTGGAGACTTAAGGAAAGCTCCCAAACAGGCAGCTGAAGTCAATACATTTGTTGGGAGATCACAAGATTTTTTTAATAAATTTAATTTGCTTTAATTTTACTGTTTTATCCTTAGCTTGCTTTTTTCATATTTTTCTTTGTTTTACTTCATAAAGAGTCAATGCAATGTTATTTGTTTGTTTTGTTTTGTTTTTTCTTGTTTGGTTTGTTTAATTTGATTTTTCGTTTAATTTTTTGCTACTGTGCAAAAGGCAATCCAAAGGTCAGTCTAGTGTGTGTGTGTGTGTGTGTGTACCGAATTAGGTCCATATTGTTTACCATCCCTAATGTTTACCATCCCTTACCAGCTCCATGTTTATAATCCCGAGGGCATCTGAGTTTGTAATAAATTAAAATCAGCTAGCAAACACACAGAGGAGTAGGAAAGGAATAAGGAAACTGCTGGGAACTAATACATAGCAAGCAGGGAAATAGCACTGGAGTTTGTGAGGGAGCCTCTTGGCCTGGTACTACCTGGTTCAATTCCCACTTTAGCCACTTACTGGCTTTTAACCTATAGCTATATTCATTTGAACTTTCTAAATCTCACTTTGCTCATGTAGAACACTGGGATATTTATAGAGCTTTCCTTAGAGTTTTGCTGGGAGGATTAAATGAGAAAATCCTCTCGAAGTGCTAAGAATAGTCAGTGGAACAGGGTAAACCCTCAATAAATGTTAGTTATTATTAACAGCACCTCCTGTGTAGCCCATAGTGAGCTTTATATATGTCACCTCGTGTCACAGCAGTGAGAGGTTAAATGGCCTCCCCAAGATGGGGAAATGTAAGAGTTTAGACAAAGAAGCTATTTTTAATGAGTTTCCATTTACTGATTTTTACCAAATCAAAGACTCATGGATTTGTAAGATTTGTAATGCTTATTTTCAAGCATTAAAACTTGAGAAAAAATATATGTCTCAGAAACAAAAGATAATAGTGCTCTTTCCACTATACTACATCATGTATCTCCCCCCAAATTGTTCTTCATTAGCACATTGTCCAATGGTAGATGTGCCCATTGCCAGCATTATTTATTAGCTAGATCATGTACAGATACCTCAGTCTGGAGTCCTGTAGCACTTATTGTACCTTCCATTGTCATCACTTCAAGATGTGATCCAGATATTTGGCAGATCAAGCTGGGAAGGTCACCCTTCTCCCAGCTAAAAAAAACCACTAGGCCACTGTATAGTAATGTTCAGTTTCTACCCTAATCCAAGTTTTGTGCTGCCTTTCTCTGCAGGGCACCTTAGTAGAGACTGGGGAGACCTGATTGTGGAAACTGCCCTGTAGAAAATGGGGTGATGTAGAAAATAAACTCAGAATTTGGTGTGAAGAACCTGAGTTGAGTGACAACCTTTTCAACACAAGTAACTATGAGACTTGTGGGAAAGGACATCCTCTATAAAATGACGGGAACAATCCCACCCCACTTACTTCTGATCATCAGAGTGAAGATCTATGATATGCGAGTTGAGCATCCCTAATCTGAAAATCTGAAATCTGAAATGCTCCAAAATAAGAAACTGTTTGAGCACTGGCATGACACCATGAATGGAAACTCCACACCTGACCTCATGTGATTGGTCGCGGTGAAAACACAGGTACATAACACACAGTTTTTCAGCATTCCCAAAGGAAAAAAGACCCTCTCAGCCCTTCGTTAACTGTGACATCTTTTCCATACATGCCCAGATTTCCCCACACAAGCACACCCACCAAGGTTCATAAAATGGCACATGTGCAGGCCAGACACGCCAATGGCAGGTTCCCCATGATGCCCTACACAAGGCCAAAACCTACATGCATTACTCACTGTGGGTTTTTGCTTATTCTCTGCTCTGTGGTGTAAAAATTTGTTGAACATGTCAAAAGTGCCTGCGGATACTCCTTTGGGTAACAGTGATAAGGAAAAGAGGAAGCATTTATGTTTATCCAAAGCACACAGAAAGTCAAGCTGTTGGAGACACTGGACAGCAGTGTAAGTGTGAAATGTCTTATACAAGAGTATGGTGTTGGAATGACCTCCATATGTGACCTGAAGGAAAAGAAGGATAAACTGTTTAAGTTCTATGCTGAAGTGATGAACAGAAGTTAATGAAAAATAGAAAAACACTGCATAAAGCTAAAAATGAAGATGTTGATTATATATTGAAAGAGTAGGTCTGTCAGTGTCACAGTGAACTTATGCCACTTAACAATATGCTGATCATAACACAAGTGAAGATCTTTCATGATAAACTAAAAATTGAAAGGAACTGGTGAATATTCAACAGACTGGTACAAAATGTTTATGAAACCAATCAACAATGATGTCCCTGGGGATCCATGTCTTTTTGTTAGCATAATAATGGACTGGTAAGAAATTCACTCCAGAAATTTAAGAAAAGGCATAGCATTAAATTTTTGAAAATCTGTGGTGATATACCAGGTACAGTGGCTCGTGACTATTACCCCAGAACTTTGGGAGGCTGAGGCGGGCAGATTGCCTGAGGTCAGGAGTTTGAGACCAGCCTGACTAACGTGGTGAAACCCTGTCTCTACTGAACATATAAAAATTAGCCGGGCACGGTGGCACATGCCTGTAATCCTAGCTACTCGCGAGGCTGAGGCAGGAGAATCGCTTCAACCTGGGAGGCAGAGGTTGCAGTGAGCCGAGATCACGTGACTGCACTCCAGCCTGCACAACAGAGTGAGACTCTGTCTCAAAAAGAAAAAAAAATTACGGTGGTAAAGCATCTGCTAATCACAAAGCAGTGAAGAAACTCATTGATGAGTTTGCCAAGGTCATTGGTTATGAAAATCGGATGCCAGAACAAGTCTATAATGCTGATGAGACATCGCTGCTCTGGCATTATTGTCCCAGAAAGACATTGACTACAGCTGATGAGACAGCACTTACAGGAATTAAGGCTGCCAAGGACAGAATAACTGTACTGGGATGTGCTAATGCGGCAGGCGTGCATAAGTGTAAACTTACCGTGATAGGCAAAAGCTTACATCCTCCCTATTTTCAAGGAGTGAATTTCTTACTGGTTCATTATCATATTAACAAAAAGAGATGGATCACCACGGAATCTTTTTCTGATTGGGTTCACAAACACTTTGTACCAGTGGCTTGTGCTTACTGTGGATGGCTTACTGTAGATGGCTTGTGCTGAACTAGATGATGACTGCAAGATTTTGCTGTTCCTTGACAACTGTTCTGCTCATCCTCAGTTGAAATTCTCACCAGAAATAATGTTTATACTATGTACTTTCTCCCAAATGTGACTTCAGTAATTTAGCCATGTGACTCAGGTATCTTTAGGTCAATGAAGAGTAAATAGAAAAACATTTTCTTGAACAATATGCTAGCAGCATTGAACAGAGGTGTGGGTGTGGAAGATTTTCAAGAGGAGTTTAGCATGAAAGATGACATATATGCTGTTGCCAACACTTGCAACACAATGACTAAAGGCACAGTGTACATGCCTGACACAACCTCTGGCCTGCCACTATGTTCAGAGTTGATGATGAACAAAGTGGTGACTTTGAAGAATTCCATATGTCGAGTGAGAAAAAAAAGTCTCTGACCTTCTTACATATGCAAAACAATATATATTTTCAGAGGCTGTTGTAAGTAAGCTGGAAAAAGCAGATATTAAAGACATTTTTAACATGGATAATGAGTCTCCAGTTGTTCACTTATCAACCAATGGTGAAATAGCTGAAATGACTCTGAATCAGTATGATGGTTATAGTCCAGGCCTGGTGGCTCACACCTATAATTCCAGTGCTTTGGGAGGCCAACGTGGAGGGTCACTTAAGCCCATGAGTTCAAGACTGGCCTGGGCAACATGGGAGACTCCCATCTCTACAAAAAATTAAAAATTTGCTGGGCATGGAGGTGCACACCTGTAGTCCTAGTTACTTGGGAGACTGAGATGGGAGAATCACATGAGCCCATGAGTTCAAGGCTGCAGTGAGCTATGATCTATAATTTATGATGAAGCCATTGCACTCCAGCCTGGATGAAAGAGTGAGACCCTGTCTCTACAAAGAAAATTTAAAGAAACAACAACAACAAAAAGATGATAGTGACAATGAAGTTGATCTTAACACTACAGAAAAAGTGTCTATAGGCAGCGTGCTGAAAATGTGTGATGGGTTTATTGAAGGATGAAAGCTGCATGTATTCATAACAGAACAAGAAGTCATGTCCGTTAATAAAATCAGAGGCTTCTAAAACAAAAACCATTGTTAATGAGGCAGATGACTTTGGAGGAAACATTTTAAAAAGCTATCCAGCAGAATGTCTCCTCATTGCTAGAGGACCCACTTCCTGGTCCCTCAACTGCTTCTGATGTTTCTTCTTACCTGAAAAAAAAAAAGTACAGTGTACTGTAACCTTTTAATCCAAACCTTTTAATTGTAGGTGGAGACAGAAAGTCCACAGTTGTTTGTTTTGCTGTTGTTTGACAGTTGATACAAATATCCTGATGATGTCACCGTGCTGCTCAGTTAGCCCAAACACATCATTTTTTCCCTGTATTAATTGTATGTCATACTTTTTCCTGTATGTATGTGTAAATAAGTGTAAGAAAACAATTGCTTATCAGTAGCATATAAAATCAAAGTCAAGAATGATGGTGATGCCAAAGAACCACATATCGTCCACATGGGTGGGTAAGATAGTGACACCTTTGCTTTCTGATGGTTCAATGTAACTGTTTCATGCCCAAAAATGATCAAACATGTTGTATACAATTACCTTCAGGTATGTGTATAAGGTGTATATAAAACATAAATGAATTTTGTGTTTAGACTTGGGTCTCATTCCCATGATATCTTATCATGTACATGCAAACATTCCAAAATTGGAAAAAAATCTCAAACCCAAAAAATTTCGGTTGCAAGCATTTCAGATAAGGGGTACTCAACCTGTAACACTTGTGAAATATAATATGTGTGGATGTGCTGTACAAATGTAACCTTTATTAATGTCATTGTTAATTGCTGTAGCTTGTTACTTTTAGCAGAAAATAGGCAATAAGATGGTGGGAGTTGGGCAAATCACTTACAGAAAAGGTATATGCATATATGATTGTGTATGTATTCTGAAAATTCTAAAAGGGTATTTTCCAAATGGTATATGGTAGTGGGGCTTACTTCCATATTTGTGGATTGAGTTGTTCTTTTTATTTTTTATTTTTTTAACATTTCTTTGTCAATATTCAATAAAAATATGTAGTTTTAATAATAGTAAACTACATATTTTTTTATTTCAATGAATCTATAAAAACAACAAAGAATCCCATGCTATAAAGAGGTTCTTTCCAGGCCAGGCGCGGTGACTTGCGCCTGTAATCCCAGCACTTTGGGAGGCTGAGGTGGGTGGATCACCTAAGGTCAGGAGTTTGAGACCAGCCTGGTCAACCCTGTCTCTACTAAAAATACAAAAATTAGCCAGGTGTGGTGGCGCATGCCTGTAATCCCAGCTACTCGGGAAGCTGAGGAAGGAGAATCGCTTGAACCTGGGAGGTGGAGTTTGCAGTGAACCAAGATCATACCACTGCACTTTAGCCTGGGTGACAGAGCAAGACTCCATCTAAAACAAACAAACAAACAAACAAACAAACAAACAAAGTAGAGTTTCCAGAAACTGTGGTTTGACCAAATTGAATCAATTCTTAACACATCTTATTCCAGCCCACCACCCTGCCCCTGTAGGTTACAGATCATGTGAAAAAACAGCCCCTACTAACCAACTCTGTTTTAAATTCTATGGCCTAATTTTTTTTTTTGATGGAGTCTTGCTCTTGCTGCCTAGGCTAGAGTGCAGTGGGGCAATCTCAGCTCACTGCAGCCTCCACTTTCCGGGTTCAAGCTATTTTCCTGCCTCAGCCTTCTGAGTAACTGGGATTACAGGCGCCCACCACCACGCCCAACTAATTTTTATACTTTTAGTAGAGACGGGGTTTTGCCATGTTGGCCAGGCTTGCCTCGAACTCCTGACCTCAGGTGATCCGCCCGCCTCAGCCTCCCAAAGTGCTGGGACCACAGTCGTGAGCCAGCATGCCCGGCTATGGCCTAATTTTTGATGGTCGTTAGTTTTGGTTTGTTTTTTTCTTACAAAACTTTAGTTAGATATCTTCACTTAAGAAGGGAGTACCTCTTTGAAAGAAAAACAATGAATTTTCATACCACTAATTATTAAGATTTACAATCAAAAGAATCTCAATTTGAGCAGAGAATCAGCAGTTTCCTCAAACGAAAAGCACAACATCTCAGAAATTGGAAATTTCTCATACAATTTTAAAAACCAAAACAATTATTTTTTTTTTTTTTTTTTTTTTTTTAGACAGTCTCGCTCTGTTGCCCAGGCTGGAGTGCAGTGGCGTAATCTCGGCTCACAGCAAGCTCCGCCTCCCGGGTTCACTTTTTAAGAAAACTAAAACATTCATCATTTCACCTCCATGGCCAGCCTACGACAGGCTCTTTTCTGATAGGACTTCCTTCTCTCACCTTTGAGATTGATAACATGCTTATAGCTCTCTCCTCAGACCTGGTCTTCTAATAGGCTCTTCTTTGGAGATCACACATCTGGTACCACCTCTTTGCATATAATTTCCAAATATTATTTTCTGGCTTGAAACACCCTTTTCATTTCTATAAAACTTTTCACTTATCAGTTAGCCCAATTTACATTCATTGCTAATATCTCATCCCAAACTTGCTCAGAGCCAAATTAATCTTTCCTTCTTTTTGTTTTGTTTTGTTTGTTTTGGTACACCATAATTCTTTCCAGTCAACCAAGACCAGCCAAGACTGACATGTTTTTTCTTTGACTTCTTCCTTCTCTATGCCCCACAATTCTTTGCTTAGATTTTTATTATGCCCTTTGCTTCTTCCCATGTCTATTCCCACCTCCCTGGTTCAGGCTCTTGCTTTCAAAGCAAGCAACACAAGTGAAGAGAAACAAGCAATAGGAGGTGAGAGAAGCACTCACAAAGGGTCTAGCATGTGACCGAGAACTTGAAAGATATTCTCCTTAAGTGAAATAGGTATTCCAAAATAATAAAACAGCATCAATAGAGGCACCCCAGGCACAGATATGCCAGGCATCATGAAAGAAAAGGAAGAAGCTGGTGGGGCTTTTGTGTTGGGGCTGTATAAAGATTCTCAGGGATTAGGTTGGACAGGTAGGTTCATTCCAGAAAGACTTTGAATTACATTCTCTAAGCAGTGGAAAAATAAACTTATGTGGCAAGAAAAATCTGTTATAAAACTGGTGTGGGCCAGGTGCAGTGGCTCACACCTTTTATCCCAGCATTTAGGGACACTGAGGCAGGAGGATCACTTGAACCCAGGAGTTTGAGACCAGCCCGGGCAACAAAGTGAGACCCTGTCTCTACAGAAAATTTAAACAACATAACACAAAAACTGTTGTGATAGCCAAGGGAACAAACCATGGAAGTACTAATTATGGCAATAGGAATTGACACACAACATATTTGACTCTTAGAATCCACTGTTTTGGTGACTAGTTGCTTGTGGGAGAGGGGCAGGTGGGAGATGAAGAGGTAACTCTGAGTTTGGTAGCCTGGGTACTTAAAAGCATGATTCACCTTGAAGAGCAATGCAAATTGAGCTTTGCATTTCTGAATGACAGTAAAGCTCAGTTTTAGGCATGTAGACTGTGATGTGTCAGTGGGATATACAGGTGGAGAGGCCCAAAACACACTATTACCTCTGTGAGAATGATCTCCTAGGAAATCTATTCCTAGATCCCTGTTGGATATATGCCTTTTATTTATATATCCCATCAAAACAAAGACAACCTGTCTAGCCCTGAACCTATCATGATTTATTTGCCACAAACCATCTTCACATTCCCACTGCTCTATTTTGGATAATGACATTTTCATTTTCCAAAGTCCCTGTCTAGTACCTATAGGTTGTTTTCAATTCCTTTCTCCTTTAATGCTTATCTTTACTTAGGCACCAAATCTTATTAATTTTTTCCTTTACAGCGTTTCTCACATCCACAAATCTTCTGCCTCATCTAACTGCTGTTGCCTAACTCTGGCCCTTATTTTTTTTATAGCTTAGTAATCACTTCCTAACAGGACCCTTGCTGCCAGGCTGCCCTCTAACAACCCATTCTATCTCCCACAATAAGGTTACTCTTCCTAAAACCCTATATTGATCTTGTCACTCCCTTTCTCACAAACCTTCATTCCAAAGCAAGCAACACAAGTGAAGAGAAACAAGAAATAGGAGGTCAGAGAAGCACTCACAATGGGTCTAGCATGTGACTCAGAACTTGAAAGATATTCTCCTTAAATGGAAAAGCCTGGACAACATAGCGAGGTGCTGTCTCTACAGAAAATGTAAACAAAACAACACAAACCCTTTCTCACAAAATTTCATTGACTTTCTATTATTAATAACATAAAGTTCAAATTCCTTAATATGATTCAATTCATGATATGTATAGTCTAGCATTTTCTCCAGCCAAACTGATCTGCTTAGCATCCTAGGAAACTACTCTACTCTCCCCAGGTTTTGCTTCATTGTCTGCATTTTAATCAGAGTATATGGAGGGCAAAAACTACTTTTTAAAAAACACCTTGAAACGCAAAAGAAAGGTGTTGGTGTCTTGGCATAGTCTCAGATGGGACTCCATTGAACACATCTGGCCAACTTGCCATGCCAGGGGCTCCAATCACAGATCTAAAGACTACATAAAAGAAGGGAAAGAAAAAACAAGAGAAAGTAGGGAAGAAAGGAATAAAGAGGAGATCAAAGAAAGAGATGTATAGGAGTTGGCCATAAACGACACACATCAGAGTTCTCATCCCTTTCTAAATAACCAGTCTTTATAAACTTAAAAGTGATTATCCTCTTCCCTTGGAGCGCCTCAAGGGTAGAAATCAAGTCTTTTTTTTTTTTTTTTGTCTCCAGCGCCCAGCACAAAGGCTGGCACATAGATAGTGCTCAGTAAATGATTCTCAAATGAATTGCCAGCAACTGACTCATCTTCAATTAAAGGATGTTGGTGACTTCACCATCCTCCCAGATTACATTCTGCACTTGTAAAGACTTCTTTTGCTTTCTGTGTGCCTTTTCCAAGATGTCCAGAACAACACTGAGGAAAAAAACAGCACTCAAAAAGGGATTTTTAAAAATACAGTATATATTGGGAAAATTGATTTACTCCGATATACTCCTATTTGTTGGTCCTTTTTCTAGAATCATATTTGACTTTCTGTCTCATTTCCAGTTATGAGTAACTTCCACCATTAACTCCTTCAAGCAGTAATCATTCATTGCCAGTCACTGTTCTTGCTATGTTGGTATAATCTGTTTTTCCCTCTTAATAAACGTATTACTCTGTGATAGTTGCTAATGAAGTTCATTCTTTCTGCCTCCACCTCTTCCCCATCTTGCCAGACCATTTGGAATTCTAATCCTGTCCTGGATGCTCGCCTTCCTAACTGACGATGGGTGTCATCTGCTAACAGCATGCTATCATCTGTCAGCTCTAGGAGCTTATTTTCTGTTCTATCCATGTAAATCATTGATGAAATATTAAAGAATCAGCCCCAGAATGGAGGCCTGTAGGACATGATTTCTAATATCCCTGAGTTTGACATGAATACCATTGACAATAAATTTGTCGTAAAACTACCTACCACAGAGCCAGACTTTCCCCAGTGTATTGGTGGAATACACAGTCTTAGGGAAGGTAATCAAAAGTCTTCCTGGGGCCAAATAGCCATGGAAAAGTTTAGGGAGAAAACTAATGTACTGACTGCCCACATTTCTGTTAAGCAGGCACTTCATGTATGTTAATTTAATGAATCCCTCCACCATTCTATAAGGCAGTATAGTATAGTGGTTAATGCCAGGGATCCTAAGGTTAACGTGTCTGAGGTTGAATTTTTACTCCATTACTTTTTAGCTGCATGAAATTGGCAAAACATTGAAATTCTCTGTGTTTAATTTTTTCATCTAAAAATAACAATAGAATTCACCTCGAAGAATTATTTTGAGGATCCCATTGCATGTAAAGCACTTAAACAGTGCCTGACACACACTGAATTTTCTACAAATCTTAGCTGTTATTATTATCACATATTAAAGTTGAGGAAACTAAGGCTGGTATGTAGCAGAGCCAAAATTTGAGACCTAAGTGTGTCTGACTCCAAGTCTCAGCTCTTTCTACTCTATTGTACAGACTTTTAGATTTATATTCAACATATTTCCAAAGAGATTTCAGATGAAAATGACTCTAGCAGTCAGAAATGCATTAGATTGTACCTAAGCCTCATAATTTAAGCCACTATTTATTTGTTGGGGAGGTATTTATATTTGGTTGAGTTCTGTTTGAAAAACAAGTTATATTATAAGAGAAAAAAAATGACCTAAGTATAAAATGAGAATCATATAATACTAGGTTTGAAAAACTTCAGGGATCAACCAGTTAAAACTATAGACTAATGACTAATGAAGGGATTTTTGTTAATTTTTTTTTCTAATTACATAATGGTAAGTGCTTAAAGTAGAAAACTCGGAAAACTCTGACAAGCCCTGAAAAATCACCCATAATTCAAATAATACTGATAATCACTATTAATGTTTTCATGTGTGTACTTTCTTTAATTTGATCTTTCTTTATAAAATGAAAAAAATAGCAAAATGAAAAAAATGTATATTTGTTTACAAAAATTTTCTTTACAAAGTTGTATCACAGTATGCATGCTATTTTAGTAGGCTGCTTTTTCACTTAGCAATAGATCATCAGCGTTTTTCTATGTCATTGTTGTACTGACTTTTAATATTTGAAAAATCTATAAAAAAAAATCATAGGAAAGTACCATAAATAACTAATCCCCTTTTGTTGGACATTTAGGTTGATTCTATTTTTTCCCTTACTATTATAAATAAAACTGTCATGAAGAGCCTTGTATTATGTTGTTGCATAATTCTCTCATTATGCACAAATCCTTCTTATCCTTAACAGATGGTTAGCCAGCCTCTGTTTGATCACTTCCAGTAACAGGGAGCTCACTTCTTTGCCAGACAGCTCATTCCATTTATGGACAACTCTAATTGTTAGAAAGTTCTTTATTTTTAACCCAAATCTGTTCCCCTTAACTTACACTCATTGATTCTAGTTTTGTGGTCTGGAATTACCCAAAGCAATCTTTTTTTTTTTTTTTTTTTTGTACTTGGAAGCCCATCAAATACTTGAGGAAGGCCATAATGAAACTCCCTAAGTATTCTCTTCTTGAAGATAAATATCCACGTTTATAAGTCTTATGATAAAAAAGGATGAGAAATTGGTTGTGGTGAAGGGGTTCCTCAAGAAAGATATAAATTTGGTGACAGATCATATTTCCCTTTTTGCTTTGGCCTCCTGGAAGCTCAGAGCCTACTTGGCTGCCCTGTTTTTGTAACAGTAGATCCTTATCACCTGTTTATATGTGCAGTATCTTTTCTCTTGGACCTAATCATCCTATTTTGCCTACATTTTTATGTCTATAAGTTTTCTTTAAAAAAAAAAAATACTTACTGGTAGATCTCGTGAAGATGCAAAGTAGATTGGTGATTACCAGAGGCCAGGAAAGGTAGAGGGGTGGGGTGATAAAGACAGGGTAATTAAAGGATACAAATACACAGTACAATAAAAGAAATAAGACTTGGTATTTTGTAGATCAGTAGGATGACTATAGTTAACATTAATCTCTTGTATATTTCAAAACAGATAGAAGAGAATAATTAGGATGTTCCTAGCATAAAGAAAAATAGTTAAGGTGATGGATATTCTAATTATCCTGATGTGATTATAGGAATGCATCAAATGATCACATGTACCCCTGAAATATGTGCATCTATTATATATCAATTAAAAACATAAAAATAAATAAATAATAACAATTTTAAAATTTACTGTAAGCTCTCATAAATCCTCTGTAGTACAAGATGCAATATAATCATGTAGGTTTCTCTATTATCTTTAGCCACTCTGTAAAAAATTAGTTGATCCTTTTGGTTCTCTCTTAGTATTTTAGTACATATGCCCATCTTTAACTTCCAAAAGCTATCAGAGCAAAGCAATCGTTTTAATTCCCTGCCCCTTTTCTCTGGTGGGGGAACTGAATGGAATGGGAGGATAGAAAACAGACTCTCATTCCTCCAAATCATTAGTTGTTTCTATCAAATTTTCAGTATCTCCTCTGTCATCCAATGGCATCATTTTCTGTCCTTAAAAGACACTATAACATGTATCTCACTGACCCTCAGAGAAATGATCACCACGCATCACTGCAGGGTCCACAGACTATCCATACACATGTGAGGATGGGTCATCCTCCCCGCAGCACCTCTGATAGCAAAGTACCATTATCCTCATTGTAGCCTTGGAGAACAGAGGCTCAGAGAGGTGAGACTTGAATCCAGGTCCTCTAACTCCGAATCTGAGAGCCCATCCATGCCCCTACAGTGTATGGACTTCAGAAGAGCTCTGGACAGACCCAAGCCAAGAGGATTTCACTCCTGTTGGCCAGGAGGCAGGCAACTCTGCATGTTCCTCCTTTCAGTCAGGAATCCAGCTCTGATGATCCTCTTCCCACAGAGAGAAGCGTGCTGGCTGCCAGTTGCATATGGCTTGACGAAGATAGGAGAGGACATAAAGACACCCCCCTCCTCCCTGTGCCCCCGGAGGAGAATCAAGCAGATTGTTTCCTGCGTGGAGGAAGTGGATGTGAGAAACCCAAGGCAGCAGGCAGACCTCAAATGGGTGAGAATCACAGTGACTCCCCTGACCCCCTTGCAAGCTCTGTCTTGAGGAGCCAGGTTCGAAGGCACCAGGGCTGCCTGTGGGCCAAAGAGCTAGACCATTTCAAGCCCCAGGAGCTTCCTCCCTGAGATGCCCACCTGAAGAGAAGCCGCTCTTGCCTTCAGCCTCCCTGGAAGACCTCCGCTGCTGGCAGGCTGGTCGATGTAACAGCTCAGAGTTGAAACCCTCTCAAAAATAGCTCTGTTCCCTTCTGGGTTTAGCAACTCACACTTGAAAAGCTCTTTATTCTTTATAATGAATAGAGAGCAGGAACTTTTCATTGACAAAGAGGAACTAAAATACAAAATAAAGGCAGACCGATGGTAGTTATTCTTTTGAAGCGGTGGACAGAGAAGGCTTCAGTACTCAGCTTTCACAGATATCTACCCTTTCCTTGGGTTATTCCTGGAATAGAGGCATGAAGAGGCTTTTGAGCGGCTCTTGCTGTCAAAAGCTCATGTGTGGTGGGCAGTATTTCAGGTGACAGCATTAGCTAGAGACCAGCAGAGCAGTTTGAAGTTGAAATTTCAATCTAATTAATCGACTGAAGGAGAAAAAGACCTGAAAGAAGGACTTAACTCTTTGCTCTCCAGGCCTTCAAGACTCCTGACCATACTGAGGAAGGGCTGAGCAGGTCTGACAGTAACAGGATGGGAGTGAAAGGTCAAGAAGCCAATACTTATCTGGGTGGGAGGGACCATTAGGTTCGTGTTGGGGAACCTTGTCTGTCAGGCCAGAATTACTCAATTTATGTCTTGCCCATAAATCAAAAGTAATACAGATGGAGGAATAATGTCAAATCTAGTTTCAAAGTAATTTATTTTCTTTAAATCAAATGAAATGCATCTCTCAGAGTCCCAATGAGTTGGTGAGAAATTTTTTTTTTTTTTTTTTTTTTTTTTTTTGAGACGGAGTCTCGCGCTGTCGCCCAGGCTGGAGTGCAGTGGCCGGATCTCAGCTCACTGCAAGCTCCGCCTCCCGGGTTCACGCCATTCTCCTGCCTCAGCCTCCCGAGTAGCTGGGACTACAGGCGCTGCCACCTCGCCCGGCTATTTTTTGTATTTCTTAGTAGAGACGGGGTTTCACTGTGTTAGCCAGGATGGTCTCGATCTCCTGACCTCGTGATCCGCCCATCTCGGCCTCCCAAAGTGCTGGGATTACAGGCTTGAGCCACCGCGCCCGGCCGAGAAATTTGATCTCAGTTATTATTTGGGTCTTCTTCCCTCCTTCCAAATATAAACATCTGGGAGGCATATGAGTTACCTGGGAAAGAGGGAAAAGACGTGTACATTATGCAGGGTAATTGAAGCTGGTCATATGCCAAAAACTCCAAATCACATTGTCTTAAGATAGGATGTTTATTCCTTGCTCAAAGTCCAATGTGGATGTTCATGATCAGGAAGTCATCCCAGGCAGCTCTTCTCCAAGCAGTGACTCAGGGATCCAAGCCCCTTCCATGATGGGGCTCTGTCATCATCTGGGCTTTGAAATCATTTGCTTCCTGCCACTCTGACTGGAAAGGAATTAGAGGTAGAGATAGAGAGATCATGAGGATATATTTATGAATCAGGCCCTAAAGTGGTATATTACTTTAGCCCACATTCAATCAGTCAGACTCAACCACTTAGCTGTAAGTTGATACAAGGAGGCTGGCAGAGAAATAGAATTTAACTGTGTGCCCAGTGAAGAGAAATATCTATTGATAAAATTTAGCATTCTGTACCAATGTATCTAATCTTTGGGTCATATGGCTTTTTCTGTTATTCTTCTCGTTCATTCCACATGGTCCATAGTAGCTTGATGCTCTCTCTTTGTCAGAAGGATTCAGTGAGGCTGGAAACCACACCTGCTACAGTCTTGCTGCTGCTTCTGCAGAGGGGTGTCATGGACCCATCAAATTCTAACTCTTCTTTTTCTCTTTCCTCTAAAGCATCCTTTTCTATTCTCCTAGGATTTCTAGTATAACTTTTTCTTTTTTTTCTTTTTTGAGACAAAGCCTTGCTCTGCCGCCCAGGCTGGAGTGCAGTGGCACGATCTCGGCTCACAGCAACCTCCACCTCCCGAGTTCAAGTGATTCTCCTGCCTCAGCCTCCTGAGTAGCTGAGATTACAGGCACGTGCCACCACACCCGGCTAATTTTTGTACTTTTAGTAGAGACGGGGTTTCACCATGTTGGCCAGGCTGGTCTCAAACTCCTTACCTCAGGTGATCTACCTGCCTTGGCCTTCCAAAGTGCTGGGATTACAGGCATGAGCCACTGCACCTGGCTGTTCAGCATCATTTTCATACAGACAGAAAAGACATAATCACTGTGAAGAGAAAAGAGTAAGAATATGAAGCACACAGTTGAGACGGGCATGTTAGGCAGTTGGTTGGGCTCAGCTAGGCATGCTTATGTCACTTACAATTATGACAGTGGGCCAGAGTCCAATGCCTCAGCAAAATAACAAATTACTACCTACCATGTATTTCTGAGTCTATTCATAGTTGAAAACTACGCATGACAGTTGCCATAGTTTGTTTTAGTTTGCCCAAGAGAGACAAGATTTCACCTGGTGGTTTTTATGAGTTCCAGTGTCTAGACCTTGAGAATTACATTCCATGGTTCTGAAGGAAATTCAGGTACCATGTAACTACTACAATGGGCAATCTCAGAGGAAGTGTGGCTCATGGGAGTGGTTTCCAAAGACAAGAAATGGGTAAGTAGTCTGATTTTTAGAAAGGAGAAAAAGTGGGAATCACAGAAAGTACAAATGTGTAAGTTTGAGGTTTGAGGCCAGTTCTTTATTTTTTATTTTATTTTTATTTTTTGGTCTGTTGCCAAGGCTGGAGTGCAGTGGTATAATTATAGCTCTCTGCAGCCTCAACCTCCTGGGCTCAAGGGATCCTCCCACCTCAGCCTTCTGAGTAACTGGGACTACAAGTGTGCAACCACGCCTGGCTAATTATTTTACATTTTTTGTAGAGACACGGTTTTGTCATGTTGCTTAGGCTGGTCTTGAGCCCCTGGGTTCAAGTGATCTACCCAAAGTGCTGGGATTATAGGCATGAGCCACTGTGTCTGGCCCCCAATTCTTTTTAATACTCATCTAGATTTTACTAATCAACAGTTAATTTATAACTTTTTAAAAGTTTTAGGCTGGGCGCGGTGGCTCACGCCTGTAATCCCAGCACTTTGGGAGGTCGAGGCGGGTGGATCACAAGGTCAGGAGATTGAGACCATCCTGGCTAACACGGTGAAACCCCATCTCTACCAAAAATACAAAAAATTAGCTGGGCGTGCTGGCGGGGGCCTGAAGTCCCAACTACTTGGGAGGCTGAGGAAGGAGAATGGTGTGAACCCAGGAGGCGGATCTTGCAGTGAGCCGAGATCATACCACTGTACTCCAGCCTGGGTGACAGACTGAGACTCTGTCAAAAAAAAAAAAAAAAAGTTTTAAAAGGAACATAATAATCACTTCATATTATGATCAGTTTGCTCAAAATAAGTCATACTTTTGAACCAAAATGAACCAAACATTACCTTTCCTTTTTTAGTTTGGAGTATTAAGTTGTCAGGTTAGGGGACTATGACAGACTTACTTTTCCTGGAATTGGTTGAAGGCCTCAATAATAATATGTTTTGATAGATTTTAAGCTGTTGAAATATCAATCTTGAGTGTTAAGATTGAGCTTTGGGAACAGTCCATTAATAACAAGTTGCTCTTACCCATCTAAGTTCTGAAGCGATGAATAAGTAAACACAGGTGTCAACCAGATGGGGAAAAAAGAACCCCTCACCTCTGCTTTTGATTAAACTGATAAGAGAAAGTGGCTTGTTGTGTGTCCACAACCTGGCCCTTAATCCTTGCTAATATTCCAGGCCTGACACAGTTAAACATCCCTCTCCAGTCATAGGCACAGCTGAATTGCCTCTGGCCTCCATTCAGGGGCAGCTCAGTGATTGGTGGAAGAGGAGAATGTAGGTGTCCTGCACAGAGGCAACTTCAAAGAATTCGGAGAGGGCTTGTTGAGGCAGCTTCAGTTCCTTCTCCAAAATTCACCAACCATCAAGCATGGTTGGAGGTAGAAGGAGTGAACTAGAAGCAGTAGAAGTTATGATCCTGACATTTCTGCAAGGGCAGAAGGTCTCATTTCATGGATCAAGTTAGGAATGCATAGAGGGGAACAGAGAGATTCCTTTTAGCACACAATAGGGTAACCTAGAGTTCTTTCCGCTTGTGCTGTTACGGTCAACATTTTGCTATTTGATGCATATGAAGGCACAGAAGGAATGTGTAGCTTTTTTGAAGTTCTTACCAGAATAGGAAGAATAACTGACATGACAAATGATGGAAAATTAAAAATCACCTCACCTGCCCGGGCGCAGTGGCTCATGCTTGTAATCCTAGCACTTTGGGAGGAGGTGGGTGGATTGCTTAAGCCCAGGCATTTGAGATCAGCCTGAACAACATAGCAAGAACTCATCTCAAAAAAAAAAAAAAAGTGGAAAAAAAAATCACCTCAGCTGAGTGCAACCTATGCTGGAGTCTCCTAAACTCAATTATTTAGGTTAAAAAAAAATTTTAAGGAAAACTTCATACACTATGCAATTACTCAGATACAGAGTGAAGAACAACAGTGATGGCATCAGTTTATATTAAAATATGGCCGGGCACGGTGGCTCACGCCTGTAATCCCAGCACATTGAGAGGCCGAAGCAGGCAGATCCCTTGGGCTCGGGAGTTCGAGATCAGCCTGGCCAACATGGCGAAACCCCATCTCTACTAAAAATACAAAAATTAGCTGGGCGTGGTGCCACGTGCTTATAATCCCAGCTACTTGGGAGGCTGAGGCAGAAGAATCGCTTGACCCCTGAGGGGTAGAGGTTGCAGTGAGCCGAGATCGCGCCACTGTACTCCAGCCTGGCTCAGGCCTGTAATCCCAGCACTTTGGGGGGCTGAGGCGGGTGGATCACCAGGTCAGGAGATCGAGACCATCCTGGCTAACACGGTGAAACCCGTCTCTACTAAAAATACGAAAAATTAGCCGGCGTGGTGGCAGGCGCCTTGTAGTCCCAGCTACTGGGGAGTCTGAGGCAGGAGACTGGCGTGAACCCGGGAGGCGGAGCTTGCATTGAGCCGAGATCGCGCCACTGCACTCCAGCCTGGGCGACACAGCAAGACTCTGTCTCAAAAAAAAAAAAAAGTTGTGTTACAATTTTCTAGGGATTTTTAGTTCACCTGAACTGATATAATTATTATGCATCCACTAAAAATGTTAGTGCAGTCTCCAGTTGCATTTGTTCAACAAATACTTGTTTAGCATGTATTCCATGGCAGGCACTGTGCTGGGTGGGAGTTAATTGTACCACAGTGTCTGGAGTAATCTGCCCATTTAGGGGCACATACTTTAAGAGCAACATTAATGAATTAAGTTGGAGGATTGGTGGGTCGAAACCTAGTCCTATTTCTTCAGCTTTTCATGAGGCAATTTCTTTTCCTTTGTGCGTGTGTGTGTGTGTGTGTGTGTGTGTGTGACAGAGTCTTGCTCTGTAGCCCAGGCTGGAGTGCAGTGGAGCATCTCCGCTCACTGCAACCTCTGCCTCCCTGGTTCAAGCCATTCTCATGCCTCAGCCTCCCAAGTAGCTGGGATTACAAGTTTGTGCCACCACGTCTGGCTAATTTTTGTATTTTTAGTAGAGACGGGGTTTCCCCATGTTGGCCAGGCTGGTCTTGAACTCGTTACCTGAGGTGATCCGCCCACCTCGACCTCCCAAAATGCTGGAATTACAGGCGTGAGCCACCGTGCCCAGTCCCATGAGGCAATTTCTACTAAATCATAGAAAAAATATTTGAGTATTTTATTGGTAGAAATTATTTTAGCCGGAAATAACAGAGACATTGACATAACCAGCTTAAACAATTTAAAAAATTAATATTATTTTAAATAACAACAACAAAAGCCAGAAGTAGAGCAAGTATCATAATTGGGGATGGAGATTTATTGCTTTGCTGTTCTTTGAGCTCCTTTGTCCTCCAGATAGGGGCGTTTTCTTCAGGTTGCTTCCTCCTGGTGACTGCCATCAACTCCTGGAACAGCATGCTTCCTCATTAGAAAATTCTTTCCAGGCCAGGTGTGGTGGCTCACGCCTGTAATCCCAGCACTTTGGGAGGCTGAGGCAGGCAGACCACCTAAGGTCAGGAGTTCAAGACCAGCCTGGCCAACATGGTGAAACCCTGTCTCTACTTTAAAAAAAAACACAAAAAAATTAGCCAGGTGTGGTGGTGCATGTCTGTAAGCCCAGCTACTTGGGAGGCTGAGGCAGGAGAATCGCTTGAACCTGGGAGGTAGAGGTTGCGGTGAGCCGAGATCACGCCATTGCACACCAGCGTGGACAATAGAGTGAGACTCCTGTCAAAAAAAAAAAAAAAATCTTTCCTCCCACCTTTGAACAAAAGTAGTCTGATTAGGCTCGTCTGTATCACTAGTCCATCTCTCATCCAATAGCAATCTCTAGGAGTCATGCCATGCACTGATTGGCTGAAGCCTAAATGCTGAAACCAATCACTTGCAAGGAGATTAGATTTAATAGGATTGGCTTCAGTTGAGGATAGTGCTGGCTTCCTGAGACACTAGGGCACCATGAAAGGGGTTGTGGTGGGGCTTTTGTAGATAACATTAGGGTTCTGTTTGAAAAAAGGAAAACGGTGGGAAGGATGCTAAGGAGGCAACCCTGGGAGAAGGAAGCCTCTTGGGATGGGTGGATTTGATGGAAGAGAAGGTAGAGATCTTTCCTTTCTCTCTCCCAGGAAAACCTGATCTCTCCTAGTGCTGTTACATTTCTTTACGAGGCAATAGCTGTAACTCATACCCTTAAAACCTTGCACAGTGGTGTGGAGTCAACTGTCCTGCTTCTTTGTATATGACTCTATTACATAAATTCAATTAAGTGGGGGTTCATAGGAAGGCTGATTGTGGTCAAGGTCCAACTTCTACCCTCCAATCTATGCTTACTGGAAATATAATTGATCTTTTGATCTTCATCTGTTGGATTCCTATATCTGTTTCTAATTAACTCATAACCAGGGGTGGGGGGACATGATTATCACCCCTGAAAACCTTAACAAGTGTGCCTTTCAGAGCAAACCAGAATCTAAAGGATTTGGAGAACTGTCACAAAGAGGAAATGTAAAATTCAATATTGAGACTTTGTGCAGCCATCAGAAAAAAATATCGAGACTTTCTGCTGCCATACATCAGCTAGATGTATCAGATATTCGGAAAGTTCAAAGGGCACAAATTTCAAGAGCATAGCCATCAAGAAAGCTGCACTGCTAGTAAAGGGGACTCTGTCTTTGGAAGTATTCATGCAATGGCTGGATGATCACCTCCCAAGTATGCCTAAACATGGAATTCTGCACATTTGGGAAGTGGAACAGTTACTTCCATGGTAACTTTTGTTCCAATCCAACTTTTGTTCCAAGTAATCCTGTTTTGCTAATTGTTTGACCTATGGTTTTCAAAGTGGAGTTCCTGTAACAGCATTAGCACCAGCTGCGGAACTTGGAAATGCAGATTAACAGGCCACACCCTAGCCCTCCTGTTATGGGTGGAATTGTGACCCCAAAAGGATAGGTTGAAGTCCTAACACCCAGTACCTCAGAATGTAACCTTATTTGGAAATAGGGTCATTGTAGATGTAATTAGATAAGCCAAGATGAGGCTGTACTCGCTTAGTGTGGGCCTTTAATCCAGTATGACTAATGTCCTTATAAGAAAAGGAGAGAGAGACACGGATACACAAGGGGAGACCTCCATAGATGATAGAGGCAGAGACTGAAGTTATATACTGGTAAATCAAGGAACACCAAAGATTGCCAGCAAACTACCAGAAGCTAAGAAGAGGCAAGGAAGGACCTTCCTTACCAATTTCAGAGGAAGTGTGGCCCTGCTGATGCTTTGATTTCAGACTTTGAGCATCCAGAAATAGGAGCTTGTTTTAAACCACCTATTTTGTGGTAATTCATTATGGCAACCCTATGAAACTAACACACCTACTGAATTAGGAACTCATATATTGTGGCCCAGCAATTTGTGTTTATAAGTACCCCAGATGATTCTGAAATATACTAAAATTAGAAAATCACTGATTCCTTCCTTCCTTCCTTCTTTTCTTTTTCCTTCCTTTCTTTCTTTCTTTTCTTTCTTTCTTTCCTTTCTTTCTCTCTCTCTCTCTCTTTCTTTCTTTCTTTCTTTCTTTCTTTCTTTCTTTCTTTCTTTTTCTTTCTCTTTCTTTCTTTCTTTTCTTTCTTTCTCTCTTTCTTTCTTTCTTTTCTTTCTCTTTCCCTCCCTCCTTCCTTCCTTCCTTCTTTCTTTTCTTTCTTTCTTTCTTTTTGTAATTTCAACTTTTATTTCAGATTCAGGGGGTACATGGGCAGGTGTGTTTCATGGGTATATTGCATGATGCTGAGGTTTGGGGTACAAATGACCCCATCATGCAGGGAGTGAGCAAAGGGTTTTCCAATCCTTCCCCTGCTCTCTCCCTCCCCGCTCTAGTAGTCCCCAGTGTCTGTTGTTGCCACCTTTATGTCCATGAGTGCCTAATGTTTAGCTCCCACTTACAAGTGAGAACATGTGGTATTTGGTTTTCTGTTCCTAGGTTAATTTGCTTAGAATAATGACCTCCAGCTGCGTCCATGTTGCTGCAAAGGACATGATTTTGTTGTTTATGACTGTGTAGTATTCCATGATGTATATGTACCTTTTCTTTATTCAATTCACTATTGATGGGCACCCAGGTTGATTCCATGTCTTTGCTGTGGTGAACAGCGCTATGATGAGTGCATGTGTCTTTTTGGTAGAATGATTTGTTTTCTGTTTGTTTTTGTTTTTGTATTTGGTTTTTTGAGACAAGGTCTCATTCTGTTTTCTAGGCTGGGATGCAGAGGCGTGATCATGGCTCACTGCAACCTCAACCTCCCAGGCTCAAGCAATCATCCACCTCTGCCTCCCAAGTAGATGGGACTACAGGCATGCCCACCATGCCTGGCTATTTTTTTTTAAAAGATAGGGTCTCACTACATTGCCCAGGCTGGTCTCAAACTCCTGGAATCAACCGATCCTCCCATCTCAGCCTCTCGAAGTTTGGGGATTATGGATGTGAGCCATGACGCCCTATCCTTCTTTTGGATATATATCCAGTGATAGGATTGCTGGGTAAAATGGTAGTTTTCCTCTTGGTTCTTTGAGAAGTCTCCAAACTGCTTTCTACAGTGGCTAACTAATTTACATTCCCACCAACAATGTATACACATTCCCTTTTCTCTGCAGCCTCACCATCATCTGTTGTTTTTTTTACTTTTTAGTAATAGCTATTCTGATAGGTGTGAGATGGTATCTCATTGTGGTTTTTATTTGCATTCATCTGATAATTAATGATATCAAGCATTTTTTATAAATTTGTTGGCTGCTTGTATGTGTTTTTTTGAGAAGTGTCTGTTCATGACTTTTGTCCACTTTTAATGGGTAGATTCTGGATATTAGAGCTTTGTTGGGTGCACAGTTTGTGAATATTTTCTCCCATTCTGTAGGTCTGTTTACTCTGTTGATAGTTTCTTTTCCTGTACAAAACCTCTTTAGTTAATTGGTCCCACTTGTCAATTTTTGTTTTTGTTGCAACTGCTTTTGAGGACTTAATCATAAATTATTTCCCAAGGCCGACATCCAGAATGGTGTTTACTAAGTTTTCTTCTAGGATTGTTATAGGTTGAGGTGTTACTTTTAAATCTTTAATCCACCCTGAGTTAATTTTTGTATATGGCAAAAGGTAGGGCTTCAGTTTTATTCTTCTGCATATAGCTAGCCAGCTATTCCAGCATCATTTATTGAATATGGAGTCCTTTCCCCATTACTTATTTGTGTTGACTTTGTCAAAGATCAGATGGCTGTAGATGTGTGGCTTTATTTCTGGGGAGAACCCCTGTTTCCTTTCTACTTTCTTTAAAGTTTTTTTAATGAAATCCTTCATGAATTTGCATGTCATCTTTGCACAGGGGCCATGCTAATCTTCTTAGTATATATACTGCTGAAGCGAGTACAGAACCACTGTTTTCTATTCTAGATCTAGACCAATGCCTCTCTCACATTTATGTGCATGTGAATGAACTGAGGATTTTGTTAAAATGCAGATTCTGATTCAGTGGATCTGGAGTAGGACCTGAGTTTCTGCATTTCCAATATGCTCTCAATACACGCCCAATATGCTCTCCAAGGACTGAACTTTGAATACCAAGTGTCTAAATCAGTGCCGTCTGGTAGAACTTTTCATGATAATGGAAATGTTCTATACTTCTACTGCCCAATATGAAAGTCACTAGCCACATCTAGCTACTAAACACTTGAAATGTGGCTTGACTGAGAACTAAATTTTAAATTTTTATTTCCTTTTACATTTTTTTTTATTATTATTTAATAGAGACAGGTTTTCCCTATGTTGCCCAGGCTGGTCTCAAACTCCTGGGCTCAAGGGATCCTCCTGCCTTGGTCTCCCAAAGGGCTAGGATTACAGGCATGAGCCACCACACCCAGCCAAGAACAAAATTTTTAAATGCTATTTAATTTAAATAAATTAATAGCTACATGCATTATATAGTACAGGTCATCAATTTCCTGTTTCTAGTCTTAAATGGCATGTTTTGCAAAGCCTTCAGGGCTCTCAACTTTTGTTCATCTTGAAATATCCATAATTTGATAGTCAGGACTGGTGGTGTTCCCTATGCAAGACTGTGTGCTCAGCAGTATATTAGGAGCCACTGGAGAGCATAAAATAAATAGATTGCAGGGTCTTTGCCCCTGAGGAACTTCCTGTTTATTAACCAGCTCTCATTGTGTTTTCTTCCAGTTTCTGCCAAGCCTGAAAGTGTTCAATGTTAAAGGGTGGGGGGAGGAGGAAATTAAGCAATAATTAGGAGAGATGATGCTTGGCAGGGGCTTTTTTATCTCAAGGCTACCAGATTCTGTTCATGGAATTTGAGAACATGAGTGATTTGCATATGTTGCATAAATTTGCATCTTGTATTCAAGAGACCTGACTCCAAGTCTATGAAGTACAATTTAATTAATTAGTGAAACCTACTATGGCTGTATTCAGAATAGAATTCATGGCATAACACACATGAAATTGCTAGCTGTTGATAGCTGGGATCAGGAGATCCCAGACCAGGTCAGGAGACCAAAAAAAAAAAAAAAAAAAAAAAAAAACAGAGCAGAAGAGGTTGACAGTTAAGGGGGAAGAAAAGGTACCAGGACCTTTGTTATCATCCCTCCCCTCTGCCTTCTGTGCACCTCCAGCCTTTGTATATAGGGTCATTAATTTCCCACAAACAGCACTATGTAAAATGAAGTTGCACCAAAGAATGGAATTAGACCTCTTGTGCCCAGTAGTGTCAGTTTCCTTATCTTTGGCATACCCCATACTTCCTGCCTTGCTTCTCTGCCTACAACTGAACTCTGCACGAGTGTTAGCAGATAGTTAGATAGTTTAAAAAAGGAAAGATAGAGTGAAGGAGAGGATGTCTAAAGAAAAGAAGTGAAAAGTCAGGTCATTTTTTCTGCTCTCTCTTCCCTTCTCTTTCTTCTCTCCTCTAGTAAGCACCTACTCAATGTCTGTGCCAGGTCTGTGGTAGGCCTGGGAGATACAAAGGTAAAGTAACACAGCCTTCTTGTCTCAAAGGAGCTCAGCACTGCAGCAGTGGAGATGAACATATAAGCAGCAACTACCATACTGTGCATAGAAAGAAACGATAAAGGTATGTCCTAGGAAGGGGACCCAGAGGAGACAGAGATGCCTCTATTGATGTGGAGAGGTAGAGGGGAAGTTTTCTCACAGGAAGAAAGGGAAAGGACTTGAAGAAAGAGAAAGGACTTAAAGAAAGAGAAGGATTGTGGTGGGGCAGAGAGAACAGCATGTGTAGAAACAGCACGATGTGCTTAGCGTACAGTTAAGTATCACAAATGTGAAGGGGAGGAGGGAGGTCAGGGAGAGGTACAAAATCCAGACCAGCCTATAAATGCCTAATTAACTTGCTTTCAAGCACCAAGGGAATGGAACTAAAGTAGAGTACTTTAGACCACCTTACCTAGGAATGAAAACATGGCACCTACCCCAGCAGCAGGGCTAAAGGATCTTTCCCTTAGGAGTTAAGTCTCCCCTCCTAGCATCTCTTGACCAATGTTAGTTAGCTGTAGATTTGCCCTTAACATTTCCTACTTGTGCCCCTTTCTAGGAGAACTTGAATTCTATTATGACTCAAGTTGACTAGAAATAGGCATCTGTATAATATATCTTCTATCTGTTGTCTGTAACCAAATATACCCCCTGCCTGCCAGGCAGCCTGGAGAGGTCAGGTGGAGCTGAAGGGTCATCTTAAAATGGTCGTGTTCACCACCTGAATGATTCCCCTGATTCTCTCCTCTCCCCATCGTGTGGGTATTTACTCCTTCTTTCTTTTCGGAAACTCAGAACCAAATGTGGCAACTGCGTGTGGCCCCAGAGATACTAAAAACTCCCCTGCTCCCCCACCACCTCCATGGCCAAATCTGGGAGCCATAGAGCTACCCTTCACTGCAGAGCTAGTGGGATGGCATAAGGATAGAGACTGTGTCTGGTGCCTCCTCCCACCTCACCCATGCAACTCTATACTCTGTGGGAGAACTGGCTGCCATATTTCATTGATCTACTACTAAATGTTTTAGCAAAACAAAAAGCACAGAGTATACAATCGCTAATTCATACCTGCTCCTCAGCTTAAGAAATACATTTCAAATTCAACTGAAGCTCTTCTGTTTCCCTCATTAATTACATTCCTTTCCTTCCTCTTAAGAAGTAATTATTATCCTGAATGTGGTATTTATTATACCAAATACTTGTATTTATATGATACTATGGTATATTGTGTTAAGTATTTTAAAATTTATAAAAATGTTATGCCTCAAATGCCATCAACAACCAACTCTGTTAGTTTCCTGTGTGGGAAAGCTTCTGAATTGTGTGGTCTTGCCCCTCTGGACCCAATGGCTATATCATAATAAAAAGATAGCTTTTGGCAAGATTTTATCTTATGCTACATTGTCTCATATTTTTCCTTTATTCTTGTATATTCTATGAATATGGTGCTATCCTGTCATTTAGTTATTGTAATGTGTGTGAACTGCTGGGGACACACTGATGTGAGTGCAGTTCTTAAACTTACAAAGTCCTAGACATCACAGTTTTGGGGTTCAAGGTATGAGGAACAGCTCTACAAACAGGGGTTGATTGTATTGAATATTTTTCCTGCTGAGGCTGCCTTGTGATGGGGGATCTTGGAGATCTTGGAGCAAAAGAAATGGCTAATCGTTCAATAATGGTCCTGTAATATTCATTACCCATGAGCAGTTAGTAAAAAATGGCTGCGAAGCCAGAGTTAGGCTACTAACAAGGAATTTATGTAGATGTGCCATGTCTAGCCTGTGTTCTGGAACTATAGAGATGAATAAGGTATGGTCCATTCTCTTTGGAGGCTCATAATTGAATAGGGAGTATTAATAATCGAATGACTGCAATTCAGCATGGCAAATGCTAAAACATACGTATGTAGCAGCTATAATAGGAACAGAGTAATAGTGAGAGTCAGAAAGTATGGTCAAAACCCAAAAAAAGTCGGGTATATAATATGTGTATATTTGGTATATACATGTAAACTCTTAACTATGAGGTAATAATCTCTGGTCTGTCCTTATTACCTGTGTGGATTGGGCAAGTTACAACACTCAGCCTGTTTCTTCATCTGTGAAATGGTGATAATATCTCATAGTGTTGATATATGGATTAAATGAGATAATCTAAAAAAATGTTATCCAGTGATATCCTGGTTTTAACAACAGGCTCTCTAGGGAAAAAAAGACCAACTTAATTTAAAGCATCTGCCAATTTCCATGCTTACATACTCCCACCATAAGCAGTTAGTAAAGAATGGCTGCAAAGCCAGAGTTAGGCTAATTCCAATGCCAAAGGCCAAATTCAAATGACCACATTGCGTCAGTGAAGAAGTTAGGAAGAGACAACCCCAATACATGTGAGCCAGCTCTGGCACCCCACTGATTTATTATGCTCTATGTTCTTCATTAACTTGATTTTTTTCCTCAACATTATTATATTTGAGATTTGTTCATGCTGATACATGAAGGTCTAGTTTCGTTTTGTTTTTGTTTTTGTTTTTTTTTCTTTCACTTCTACTGCTATGTAGGGTTGAATGTATGAACACACCAAAATTTATTTTCCCTGCCAGGCACAAGAGGCTCAGGCCTGTAATCCCAGTGCTTTGGGAGGCTGCAGTAGAAGGATCACTTGCACTCTGGAGTACAAGACTGGCTTGGGCAATGTAGCAAGACCACTTCTCTACAAAAAAAGTTTAACAATTAGCAGGGTATAGTGGTGCATACCTGTAGTCCTAGCTACTCTGGCGGCTGAGGTGGGAGGATCACTGGAGCCTAGAAGTTTGAAGCTGCAGTGAGCTATAATCACACCACTGCACTCCAGCCTGGGCAACACAGCAAGACCCTGTCTCAGAAAAAATTAATTAAATAATTTGTTTTTCCTTTTTTTTTTTTTTTTTTTGATGGATGTTTAGGTTGCTTTCGATCTGGGGACTCTTGAAAATAATGCTGTAAAAATCGTTTTGCATGTACTTCATGGTGCACAGCTGTAAAAGATTTCCCAAAATCAGAGTAGAATTCATAGGTTTTGGACATACATGTTCCAACATGAATGGATTTTGCCAGATTTTCCTCGTAGGTAGCTGTGATGATTTACTTTCCCACTAGTATATCAGTATTTCCATTACCTTCATTTTCTCCTGTTCTAAGTTTTGACAGATGTTATAAACTAAATTGTGTCCTTCCAAAATTTATATATTAAGTTCCAACCCCCGATGTGACTGCATGTGGAGATACAGCCTTTATGGAGGTAATTAAAATCAATGAGGCCATAAGGGGGGGGCTTTAATCCTATATAATTGGTATCCTTATAAAAAGAGGAAGAGACACTAAAGCTCCCCCAACAACTCCACCCAACTCCCACCCTCTCCCCACTATGTGTGCATAAAGGAAAGGCCATATGAGGACACAGTGAGAAGCCAGCCATCCATAAGCCAGGAAGGGAGCCCTTACTAGAACCCGAATTTGCCAGAACCTTGATCTTGGACTCCTAGCTTCCAGAAGTGTGAGAAAATAGTCTCTTGTTTCAGCCACTCAGTCTGTGAGATTTTTGTCATGGCAGCCTAAGCAGATTAATGCAACAGACTTAAAATTTTGCCTTTAAACAGATGTAGTTTTTCTTTATTTTAATTTTAGAAACTCTTTGTTTCCTTCTAATCAAGCCTCGACTCTTATCTAGTTTAAACGAACTCTCAAACTGACCTCTTCCTTTATAACCCACCTAATTTACTTATTTCCAATTTACTTCATTTGAAATTGCTCTATTCAGGCTGATTTTCTCAGATTCCCCAAATATACCATGCTCATCCTTTTTTTTTTTTTTTTTTTTTTGGAGGGGGACGGAGTTTTGCTCTTTTTGCCCAGGCTAGAGTGCAATGGCACTATCTCAGCTCACCGCAACCTCCGCCGCCCGGGTTCAAGCGACTCTCCTGCCTCAGCCTCTGGAGCAGCTAGGATTACAGGCATGCGACACCATGCCTGGCTAATTTTTGTATTTTTAGTAGAGACTGGGTTTCTCCATGTTGGTCAGGCTGGTCTTGAACTCCCGACCTCAGGTGATCCACCCGCCTCAGCCTCCCAAAGTGCTGGAATTACAGGCGTGAGCCACCGCGCCCGGCACCATGCTCATTCTTATCTCTGGACCTTCATTAAAGCGGCTCTACTTGCCTGGACTACCCTACCATTTTCCCCGGGCACATCAAAATCCTGCCCATTTTTAAAATACACAAGTCAAATCCCATTCTCTAAGAGTTAGGACTCCTTCTTGGTCAAATGAAAGAACATCCAAAGCAAACTTCTATGGCATAAAAAGGAAATTTGGTTTTATGAAAAACAGAACAGCTTGCTTCAGAGATGCCAGGGACCTAGATAGTGCAATTAGGTCCCTCTTCTCATATCCAGTCTCACTTTACCTTGCACTGGATGTATTCTCTCCTTCTATAGACATCATGCCTCCATACTGAAGGACCAGCACAGGGCCACGGAAAGCTCCACACTTACAACATCTTATGCATAACCCACAAGACTTCCTCTCTCCCATCCTCCATTTGTAGTATCTTGGCTGTGGGGCGGGGGTGGGGGAGTTTTCATTGGCCTAATTTGGATCAAATGGCATCTTCTTGTTCAATCGTTTCATCTAGAATGGTGGGGTACTATGATAGCTAAGCCCAGGGTATATGCCCACATCTGTAACCAGGGAGGTACAGTATTATGACTGTCAAACCCATTAAAACCACATGGAGTGTGGAAGATCAAATCCCTTTGCTATGGTCTGAATGTTTGTGTCTTTCTAAAACTCTTATGTTGAAACCTAATCCAGGGCTGGGCATGGTGGCTCACACCTGTAATCCCAATGCTTTGGGAGGCCGAGGTGGGTGGATCAGTTGAGGTCAGGGGTTCGAGACCAGCCTGGCCAACATGGTGAAACCCCCATTTCTACTAAAAATACAAAAATTTCCCAGGTGTGGTGGTGGGTGCCTGTAATCCCAGCTACTCGGGAGGCTGAGGTGGTAGAATCGCTTGAACCCAGGAGGCAGAGGTTGCAGTGAGCCGAGATCCTGCCACGCACTCCAGCCTGGGCAATAGAGCAACACTAAAGAAACAAACAAACAAATAAACAAAGAAAAAACCGGAAACCTCATGCCCAACATGATAGTATTAAGAGGTGGGGCTCTTAAGAAAGGGTGCAGGTGAATCATCTTGAGCATTGGAGTTTGAGATCAGTCCAACACGGTAAACCCCTGTTTCTCCCTTCCTTCCTTCCTTCCTTCCTTCCTTCCTTCCTTCCTTCCTTCCTTCCTTCCTTCCTTCCTTCCTTCCTTCCTTCCTTCCTTCCTTGCCTTCCTTCCTTCCTTTCCCTCTTTCTCTTTTTCTTTCTTCCCTTTCTTTCTTTCTTTCTTTCTTTCTTTCTTTCTTTCTTTCTTTCTTTCTTTCTTTCTTTCTTTCTTTCTTTCTTTCTTTCTTTCTTCTTTCTTTCTTCTTTCTTCTTTCTTTTCTCTCTCTCTCTCTCTCTCCTTTTCTTTCATTTTTGAGACAAGAGTCTCACTCTGTCGCTCAGGTTGGAGTGCAGTGGCACCATCTAGGCTCACTGCAACCTCCACTTCCCAGGTTCAAGTGATTTTCGTGTCAGCCTCCTGAGTAGTTGGGATTACAGGCATGTGCCACTATGCCTGGCTAATTTTTGTATTTTTAGTAGAGATGGGGTTTCGCTATGTTGGCCAATCTTGAACTCCTGGCCTCAAGTGATCCACCTGCCTTGGCCTCCCAAAGTGCTGGGATTAAGGCGTGAGCCACTGCGCCTGGCCGCAGAACCCTGTTTCTACAAAAAATACAGAAATTAGCTGGGCATGGTGGCTTGTGCCTGTAGCCCCAGCTACTGGAGAGGCTGAAGTAGGAAGATTGTTTGAGCCCAGGAGGTCAAGGCTGCCATGATCTGTGATTGTGCTACGGCACTCAAGCAGAGAGCAAGTGTTTGCTAGACACCAAATCTACTGCTGCCTTAGACTTCCCAGCCTCTAAAACTGTAAGAAATAAATTTCTGTTGATTATTAATTGCCCCATCTAAAGTGTTTTGTTATAGCAGAATGGACTAAGATACCCTTAAAAAAGGGTCCTTGACAGACACAAATGACAGAATCTATCACATGCATTATCCATGAAGCTACCCCATTTCTCCAGCCCTCACAGCTCCTGTTTACTCTTGAATTGTTACTGTATCTAGAGCATCTCTCACTTAATTATCAAAGTATCTTTTGTCTTACGTTAAATCATAATCTTGTTAATATTAGGAATCATGTCTTCACTTACCATGTATCTCTCACAGTCCATTTTTTTTTTTGAGACAGAGTCTTGCTTTGTTGCCCAGGCTGGAGTGCAGTGGCACGATCTCAGCTCACTGCAACCTCTGCCTCCCAGGTTCAAGCGATTCTTGTGCCTCAGCCTCCTGAGCAGCTGGGACTACAGGCGCCTGCCACCATGCCCAGCTAATTTTTGCTATTTTTTAGTAGAGACGGAGTTTTGCCATGTTTGCCAGGCTGGTTTTGAACTCTTGACCTCAAGTGATTCGCCTGCCTTGGTCTCCCAAAGTGCTGGGATTACAGGTGTGAGCCACCACGCCCAGCCATCTTCACAGTCCTTAACAGAGAACTGAGTATGTATCAAACACCCAACAAATACTAATTCTCAGAACCTGTGGCCTGCTATTTCTAATGGAAGCAGATCTTTAAAATCCACTCCTATTGACTTCAATTGTAGTTTAGCTGAAATTTGAATTTTGAAGCTATGATGCAATTTTGGAGATATCATGGCCAAAAATGTATATGGTGCATAGCAGTTTAGAAAATACTCTCACATTCTACGATCTTCACAAACAGACAGAAGGCAGGTTCTGCCCCTTAGGAAACTGAGATTTACCCATCAATGCATGTAATTTTTTTGCCCAAAGTAGACTGGCTAGTGAGTGGCAGAAACAGATAAGCCACAGTTTGACTGGGCCTTGGGAGAAATTTACCTTTTGTCACAGCCCTATAGAGGGCTGAATGTTCTGGGAGGTGTGGTAAGAGACTCTTCTAGAAATAGTGCTCTAGGGGGCTGCCTTCAAGAAGCTCTGATTGCCCCTCCATCCTGTGAGGGTTGCATGAATGAATCAGCCCATGGAAACTCTACCTTCATTTGGACACTCACTGTCTGGAACATGTGTTTGGCGCCTGGAACCAAAGCATCTCTGTGGCCCCGAATGCTACTGAGGAGAGATTCAGCCCACATCTAAATGCCAGATGATAGAAGCAAGTGGCCAAGCAGTGCAGGCATTTTTGCCAAGTTGGAATGGGAGCAAGTGTGACTAAGCCAATGGGACTAGAGGTGGCAAACAATTCGTGTCTGGTTGGAATCAAGCACTGTGTTGGTGATAACACTTCCAGAACAGGCAAGGGTGACCATAAACTTGCGTTCCAAGGCACCCTGTAAAGGAATGAGCTGTATACGCTCATGCTATTTAACAGAAATTCACCAATGAGGCCCATCTTTTAACATCAGCTAGAACAGCAATGTCGACAATGGCATCACTAGGCTTCCCCTGCCTGCTGCTAGCCCAGCAGAAGCTTGTAAAGGCAGAACTTTCGGGCCCAGACGTCTTGTTTCTGTTGCTTTTGCCAGAGAGCTGCTCCAGAGGGGGGTTGCATTGTGTTATAATCACATGGTTTGCAAAATGATAGTTAAGAGTCTGTTAGCATTTCCACCCCAAACCTCATATTTTCAGCTGCTCGGAGTGACTCAAATATAAGAATTCTCTTTAGGCTGAAATTTGGCACACAGGGTCTCAGGCCCAGCTGGGGAGCAATTTCAACCTTTCTTGGGACCGGATTTCAATAACATCCATTTGGCTGTTTTTGAATAACAGCAGAAGTACAACAGAAGAGAAGTTAGCATTTTTATAGCAAAATGTTGCCATTGTGTGACTCAAGAATTGGTGGTGAGGGGTGGGTGGGACCCACCCTAGCAACTCCCAATAAACCCTGGCAGGTGATTAGCCTTCGAGTGGACTAAGCATGTATACTTTTCTCAAGTATGTATTAAAAAAACCAACTGCTAGTCTGTTGTTCAGAACAGAGGGGAGATTTTGTTTAATAACATATTGTGTTTTTGAAAAGCAAAGTTGACTCAGGAACAATGACACATACCAGTGGATATTGAATTTCTACTACACCCACTCCTTGGTGCAACTGGGGCAGTGGCAAATTGTGGGATGCAACTGAGTTCCCGAATGTAAAGGAAAAACTGCGAGGGGGCAGGAGAAAGGGAGGGGAGGGTAGTGCCATGACCGCAAACATGGTATGAGGAATATTCTCGATGGTCTAAGATCTCAGATCTGGTCCTTCCTTCTGGAAGCAAGAAGACATCGGAACTCAGTTCCTCTTCTGCTCCTCCCCACTCACTACTGACAAAGCATCAAATTACAAATGACAGATTCCAAAAAGGCAAAATGATACCAAGCTTTTCTTTTTTAATGACATATTCCAGGAAAAAAAAGCATAGAGAATAATAAAACACACATTCATGTGCCCACCACTCAGTTTATGAAAGAAAACATTGCAAACATAGGCCAGGCGCAGTGGTTCACACCTATAATCCCAGCACTTAGGGAGGCCAAGGCAGGTGGATCCCTTGAAAACAGGCATTTGAGACCAGCCTGAGCAACATGGTGAAACTCTTGTCTCTACTAAAAAATGAAAAAAATTAGCCGGCATGGCAGTGTGAGCCTGTACTGTAATCCCAGCTACTCGAGAGGCGGAGGCAGGAGGATCAAGTGAGCTCGTCTCAAAGAAAAAAGAAAGCCAATACAATCAAAGTCCTATCTGTGTATTCTTGATGATTTCCTTGTTTCTTGTTTCTTTTTTTTTTTTTTTTTGAGATGGAGTCTTGCTCTGTCACCCACGCTGGAGTGCAATGGCACGATCTTGGCTCATTGCAACCTCTGCCTCCCAAGTTTAAGCGATTCTCCTGCCTCAGCCTCCCCAGTAGCTGGGATTACAGATGCCTGCCACCATGCCTGGCTAATTTTTGTATTTTTAGTAGAGGCGGGGTTTCACCATGTGGGCCAGGCTGGTCTCCACCTCCTGACCTCAGGTGATCCACCTGCCTCAGCCTCCCAAAGTGCTGGGATTACAGGCATGAGCCACCACACCCAGTGATTCCCTTGTTTCTTAATATGAAGATTTATTATTATTCTCTTTATATAGGATGTTATATCTCCAGTTCGTATTTCATAGGAGTAATTATCTATGATTCCTCCTCCTCTTCTTTCTATGTTATTCAGATTTATAGAAATTCTGTTTAAATTTATGCCTTTTCTTTCCAGAAGTTCCTAGTTTCCAACACTGAATGGCAATCAGCTATAGCAGGTTTGCCCACGTGGGATCCAAAAGCACCTTTCCTGGTTAAAGTCAAATGAAGACAATTTTCCTCAACCTCTGCTAAAATGATACCCCAACATACCTTAAGAATTTTCTGGCTGTTACATTATAGGGATTGATACCCACAGTCTCTAAATTCTAGACTTCATATACTTTCTGCTACATCAAAGTGTCTTTTCTGCAGTTTAGGAGACTGCCCCCTGCTGTAACCATCAGTTCTATCCCTTCTATGCTCATCAACATCTTTGCAAATAGAAACCTTGATTTACAAGCCCCTTATATTCTGCGTAAGCCACCTCCAGTTCTATCCTGATCTCCTAACCACGACCTCAGGGAGAGCTTCTAACTATAAATACAGTGGTTTTTACCAACTCAGTCAATTCTCAGATTTGAAGATACATTGGTCCCAATGAGCAGGCTATAGAAGTCGCAGTAGTTTCCCCTCTAGAAGCCATCCCCACCCATTCTTGGGTCATAGACCCCTGATTTTGTTCGGGCATCAGGTAGCCACATGCTTCAGGAAGGCTGGGCCCTTCTCCAGCCCCAGAGCCAAAAGACCAGCACTGTATTTCAGTTAAGAGTCTGGTCTCATGATTCCTCCATAGGCTCTTGAGTGACTTTAGGTAAGTTACTAAAACTTTATGTGTCTTGGTTCAATTCCTCTTGTCAGGGATTGTTGTACCTGACTTGCTGGGGTTGGCAGAATTAAAACAAACAAATAAAAAATCTGAGAATTTGTTAATGCTGCTGAGTCACCGAATTGACCAACCATAGAATATAAGCTCCCTAAAGGCAGAAATTATTGCCTGCCTCATACACCACCAGCAGTGCCTGGCACTTAGTAGGTGCTCAATTAAGTACTGGTTAAATTGCATTGACTTGAATCTCAGACTCAGTAAATTTCAGGCAAGACTTTTTTTTATGTGACATAATAAATACCCAGCCCAAAGCATTTTTTTTTTTTTTTTTTTTAAGACGGAATCTCACTTTGCCACCCAGGCTGGAGTTCAGTGGCATGATCTCGGCTCACTGCAACCTCCACACTCCCAGTTCAAGCAATTCTCCTGCCTCAGCCTCCTAAGCAGTTGGGATTACAGGCGCCTGCCACTGCGCCCAGCTAATTTTTGTATTTTTAGTAGAGATGGGGTTTCACCATCTTGGCCAGGCTGGTCTTGAACTCCTGATCTCGTGATCCACCCACCTTCCAAAGTGCGGGGATTACAGGTGTGAGCCACCGTGCCCAGCCACGAAGCATCCAGATACATAAATACCCTTTGTCTAGTCAGTACCATTCTTTCCTAGGAACTGTCCCCTCCACATGTTTACAACTATGGCAGCGATGGGAGCTGAGTTAATACATTGTGACCCAGTGGCTACCATTAATTCATTCAGGGGTGGCTACCTGACCCAAAAGGGATCAATCTTAACCCTTTCCCAGGAGTTTGGAATTAGACTAAGACTCAGGCCAGTCTTGCTGCTGTTCAAAAAGGAAGAAACCTAAAGATGTGGCCTATTGGCAGTTGCGTTTCCCATGTGCGCGCATGAGCACTACAGCAGGTTAGCTGGCAGTGAGCAAAAGAGGAAGCCGACTGGCAAAACAAAGACAAAAGATGGACAGAGAGTGCTTGTGGTATTTAAGTGTGGTTAAGTGTGACCCACCTACATTCCAGTTCTTGGAGTCTGGGAAACACATGGATTTTCTTATGATAGTCTTTGCTCCTTAGGCTATTTTGAGTTGGGCTCCTGTTAATTGCAGAGAAAAGATCCTAAGAGGTTTTTTGTTGTTGTTGTTTTAATTATAGCTATGAATTCTGAGCAAACCACACCTTACTTCCTGTAACTATTATATGCACCCATGAAAAGTAAACACTTTTTAAAAATTTGGGCCGGGTGCAGTGGCCCACGCCTGTAATTTCAGCACTTTGGGAGGCCGAGGCGGGCAGATCACGAGGTCAAGAGATCGAGACCATCCTGGCCAAGATGGTGAAACCCTGTCTCTACTAAAAATACAAAAATTAGCTAGGCATGGTGGCATGTGCCTGTAGCTCCAGCTACTTGGGAGGCTGAGGCAGGAGAATTGCTTGAACCTGGGAGGTGGAGGTTGCAGTGAGCCGGGATCGCACCACTGCACTCCAGCCTGATAATAGAGAGAGACCCCATTTCAAAAAAGAAAAAAAAAAAAAAAAAAAAGAAATGCTGAGGGACAAATATAACCCAAAACATAACCATAAAACCTTTGGAAACTTAAATGAGAAACAAACTCTGAGTACAGTTGTCTCAAGTCTACCTTTAAGCCATCTTCTACAACCCTTGCAATCCAGTCCTCTTCTTTTGTCCATGCAAACATGGTGACCCATGAGATTCTTCACTGTTTACAATGGTGTGCTCCTCTGTCATCCCCTGGTTTTTCCATGTGGCAAACTCAATAACTGGAAACCCTTTCTATTCTAGCTGTTTAGTACCTAACTCCTAAAGTTCTCTCTTCTCGTCAGCTTTAAATGATTTCATGGTTGGTTTTGCTTTTATTTTTCTCTGAGGTTTCAACGTACAGTTCCAGGAACTAGCTATCTCTATCAACCTGAAACTGTGACTGGGTTCTATGTTGATATTTTTTTACTAAGCCACAGGGACCATCTGGTCTAAGGTCATGACTCTGTTTGCCATTTGTGCAGCTGCCTGCACATCTGTAGGTTTCGATGCATTCTTTTATTACTGTCTTTCTATTGCATGTTGTCAAAGGCCTGGGGACTGCATCTGTTTGAATTTTGTCTGTAGGGCTCCGAACATAGAGCAGTGTGTGGTTGGGAACTCAGAAAACATTACTTTCAGCAAACTGGATTCATAAAGAGTCATGATGAATGGAAATGATGAGGGAGATTTGAGCCCAGGAATAGGGACTGGATTTCCTATTTACTTCCTCACTAGCAATGATGATTTTAAATGTTCTCGCTCTGAACAACTAATGCTTTGAGCTGAGACCCACTCACATAATGATTATTTCCTTGTAAGTACTTATTATTTAGTTGAGTTAGCTGTTTAAATATGAAGTTTTTATACTGGTTTTTAGAATTGTTCACCATACATTCTCTTTAATATGCATTCTCTTAGTCTCTCTTTCTCTCTCTCTCTCTCTCTACACACACACACACACACACACACACACACACGTGTTCATTTGAAAACTCAAGTTTTAAGGCTGGGTCTATACTTGGCCAACATCTTCAAGGTCACTAATGTTACTTCTTGCCTCTGCTGTGTGGGAGCCAGAGTGTGAGTCATCAGGGTGAATAATGCCTCTGTAATACTACCAGATTGTGTTTGTCTCCACTTCAAAGCTCTTAGTTTTAACAGAATAGTATTTCTCCATCCCGCCCACCCAAACAGCAGTCTAGATGGCTGAGAGGCAACAGTTATATGAACAGTACTATCATTTCCATAGGATGGGCTACTCCCCACCCAACCCATACCCCTCAAAAAACCTGCAGGACCCTTTATGGAAGTTATCAGGCAACATTCTAGTCAGGTTTTGTTGACTAGAGATTACAGCTCATCACCTCTTTTTTTTTTCTTCTTTCCTTCCTTCTCCTTCTTTTCCTCCCTCCCTCTCTCCCTTCCTCTCTCTCTTCCTTTCCCTTCCCTTCCTTTCCGTTTCCCTTACCCTTTCCCTTTCCCTTTTTGAGATGGAGTCTCACTCTGTCACCCAGGCTGGAGTGCAGCGGCGCAATCTTGGCTCACCGCAACCTCCGCCTCCGGGGTTCAAGTGATTGTCCTGCCTCAGCCTCCCGAGTAGTTGGGATTACAGGCGCTACCACCACACCCGACTAATTTTTTGTACTTTTAGTAGAGACGGGGTTTCACCGTGTTAGCCAGGATGGTCTCGATCTCCTGACCTCATGATCCACTCACCTCAGCCTCCCAAAGTGCTGGGATTACAGGTACGAGCCACCACGCCTGGCCTCCTTCCTTCCTTTTCTTTTCCTTTTTTTTTTTTTTTTTTTGCCTCAGATAGGTCTATAAATCTATTTCTGATCCATCTTCAGTGACTTTTTTTTTTTTCATAGTTCACTGCAGCCTTGAATTCCTGGGTTCAAGCAATCCTTCCATCTCAGCCTCCCAAGTAGCTTGAACTACACAAGTGCACCATGGCTTCTGTTTTTCAGTTACTGCTCTTCCCTTTAGTCTTTCACTTTCTTTTTCATTCACCAAAGACTTTATGACTGAGTTTGTCAAAAAAAGAAAGAGAATCAGTGAAAGGAAGAACAGAAGAAAGGAAGCAAGCAAGCAAGCAAGCAAGCAAGCAAGAAAGCAAGAAAGAAAGACAGAGAAAGACCAGACGTGGAGGCTCATGCCTGCAAGCCCAACACTTTGAGAGGCTGAGGCAGGTGGATTGGTTGAGTCCAGGAGCTCAAGACCAGCCTGGGCAATGTGGTGAAACCCCATCTCTACAAAAAAGACAAAAATTAGCTGGGCGTGGTGCACATGTAGTCCCAGCTACTCAGAAGGCTGAGGTGGGAGGATTGCTTGAGCCCAGGAGGTTGAGGCTGCAGTGGGCTATGATCATACCACTGCACTCCAGCCTGGGTAACAGAGCAAGACCTCTCAAAAACAAAAACAAAAACAAGAACAAGAAGTCTTTAAACCCAAGAATCAATTCCCATTTCCACAGCCTCTCCATGGCTCCTCTCACAAGAACACTTTATTTTAAAAGTCATGTGACTCTGGTGAAACTATAGTGCAGAGTGGCCACGATGGAAAGAATAATGGTGGAACCGCCATCATTGAGCACCTAGTCACAGTACCAGCTGGTTTACATACATATTTCATTAACTCCCCAAAACTGAAGTAAGCCTTATTATCTTTTCTACGCATGAGTAAAGTGAGGTTCAGAGATACTCAATAACTTGGCCAAGATCATAGCCATTAAGCAGAAAGGAGGAAAATAACTAACTGTACGGTGCTGAGATTCACGCTTTTTTTGGCGGGGGGAGGGGGGCTCAGTTGCTTGGTGAGAGAGGAGATATTAGCCTGTCTAGACTTCCTAGTTTTTCCATGTCCTGCTTTCCTGCTGCTAATTTATGGGATAACATGAGAGTGTAATTTTCTCTGATCATTCCTATGTCACTTCCCAAAGCATCTTCTCATTGTTGTCAATGGTATCTGGGTATATTTCCCCATACTCATGAGTAACTCATGAATAACGTATCTTAGAAATTTTGCCAGTCCTGGCGAGGCCTTGATGGCTCAAGCCTGTAATCCCAGCACTTTGGGGAGGCGAGGCAGGCAGGATCACAAGGTCAGGAGATGGAGACCATCTGGCTAGCTACGGTGAAACCCGTCTCTGCAAAAAATACAAAAAAACTGGCAGGAGGAGGCTGAGGTGGCCTGCAGTCCCAGCTACTCGGGAGGCTGAGGCGAAGAATAGCAGCAGGAGGCAGAGCTTGCAGTGAGCTGAGATCCCGGCCACTGCACTCCAGCCTGGGCGACAGAGCAGAGACTCCCGTCTCAAAAAAAAAAAAAAAAAAAAAAAAAAATTTTGCCAGTCCTTATTCATGTCCTACATGTGTTAATCAAATGTCTTCTAGGCCTAGGGTAATGGTATATAATCTATCATCCAAACGCTTTTGAGATGAAAAAGAGTGCTATTAATAATTATGCTGGGAACACTGGGATGTATGGCCACCCATTTAGAAAAAACTATAGTCAAGCTAATGTCTCCTATGGACAAGGAGGGTATGAGTAGAATAGTCCAGTCTTAACTAGACAGAGAACAGAGGTGGTGGGGGAGAGAAGCTAAATCTACCAGATTCCAACCTTTTTGTCTCACTAGCAGTTGTTGTATTTCTGGGCCTGAGTGTGTGTGGTGAAAGGAGGAAGGTAGCTGAAAACCACTCAGAATTAGAATTCTCACTATCTCCATTCCTTAAGGAAGTGGTGCTCAAACTTCAGTGTGCTTAAGAATTACCAGTCGTTTTTAAATAAAATGCAGATCCCTGAACTATATGCCTTAGAGATGCTGAAAATACAGTCTGAGATGGGCCCTGGAAACTGCATTTTAACATGCTCCTGTAAAGATTTTGATCTAGGTAATTTATACATTACCCTGCGAAGAAAAACAGTATTCCTTGATAGAAAGATTCCTGCATACTTACTCTACAAAGACAGGCAAAATTTCAGAAGAAGTCCTTGCGGGACTCAATAATACAACAGTTTACAACACTGATATTTGTTCAGAGATACTGTCTATATGGCCTGAATCACTATTTGAATCAAATAATTTAAACCACATTAACCTTACAATTACTTTCAGCACAGATTCTTAGGGATTCCTAGCCAAATATATATAATTTATCTTTACATATATGGTGTTATATATATTCTTCGTATCTTTATATTGTAGTCAAAGGAAAGAGAATAACATTTTGTGTGCTTTCTGGTAATCACAGTAATAATAGTTTTTATATATTAAACATTGCTCTTGTGTCAGGCATTTATATACATTACCTTGAAAACAAAAAGCCTTGAAAGAAGTCAGTCAAGCGAGCTCTGTTTTGGACAGGAGGTGCTACAGGCTCAGAGAAGCTAGGTGACTTGCCTGAAGCCTCACAGCTAGTAACTGGCAGAGTTGCCATTTAAAACCAGGTCACCTGCCTCACACTTGAAATATTTAGTGAACTCATAAGCGCTCTGTGAATACTGAAAAATACTGGTTGGAAGGCTACATCATGCATGTAAGCTAGTATGACCTTTCTAGAATAGTAATTCCTAGAGAGAGAGAACAACTGAATGGTGACTTTGAGACATGAAAAGGCATTTCTCTGAAATAAAAGGCTGAAGAAAGCCGATGATCGGTTAACATTTGGGAAACTCTGGGGTACAGCTAACCATTTGCCAGGCTAGCCTTTGGATTTATTTCTCTTTTGTTGGCTGTGCCGCTGCTACGCTCTTTATTCATATTTTCAAGGAAACACAAGCAAAGCGAATGTTCTCTAATTGCGCTCCCTTCCTGCAGTAAACCCGCTCCTCCTGAGCACCCGGGCTGGTTCCATACGCAGCTCGTTGTGTGGAAGGGCTGGTGGCAGCTGCAAGTTGGTGTGTGACACATTGAGTAGTCATATTTCTCTTCTCTGTGGCCCTCCAAAGCCCTTTCCAACATAACTTTTCCCCATCTGTTCTCGTTTGCACTGCATAATAGGGGACAGGTTTTGGAACTTGGGATTCAAAAAAACATTAAGAGAAAATAAAAATGAGATGGAATTTGAGTAGAAAGAAACTCACTGGCTCTCCCCACCACAGCCCCCTTCCTTAGTTGCTGGGATCATTACCAGAGCATTAAATCGATCAAGTTTTTACCCTCGTCTAGTTGGTTCTCTTTATGGGGTAGTGGGGAAACGTGAGACCATTAAAAAATCTCTTCAAACTGTCTGCAATAAAGTAAGCGCAGGGCTGAGTCATTAGTAGGAACAATGTTGCCCAATACCTGACAAAGTTTTTCCACGTTTGCTTAGAATCTCTAATAAGTTACATGAATCGTCTCCTGCCTCAGGTTCCTTCTCTATGAAAGGGATGCCTGAAGTGAATTTTAGGAATATTTAGAGACAGTGTTTTCCCGGGTGCCATAAGCCCATCTCTGTTGTATGCACTAAATAATTTTGGAAATGATAGAAACATTTTAAAAGTTTGATAGTAATAAATTTCTTCTCATATACATTAGGAAGAAAACTGGCAATAACAAAATATACCCCTGATTTCACAATTATTTTTGCTTAAGTAGAGGCTAAACTGGGCATGTAAGTTTAAAAAGTGAACAAATTTAAAGAGGAATATTCAGTAAATAATAAAAGTGAATATGGCAAAACAGAGAATACAAGAATGGGTGCTTAAAAAGCAACTATATCAAGGCAGTGGTTCTTACATTCTTTGTTTGTGGAAAGCTTTACTGTATGGTATGGGCCTCTGGTTCTCAGGGTTGGATTAATCATAATCCTTGGGTCATGGCATATGCTATCATTGTTGGTTTAGCAGGGGCTTGGAATCCTTAATGGATAGCAGCCTTCTTTGAGAATCTGATGAAAGTTATGGGTTACCCTGGAAAAATGTATATTCCCATATACAGACAAACTTACATAGAATTTCTGGGTTTTCAGGACCATTTGGAGTGCATTTGTGAGCTTCTGGAAGTTTCAGGTGCATTCAAGGTTGTGTCCACTTGCTTCTCTGCTTTCTTAAGCTCACAGGCCAGCCAGCAGCTGAGCCTTTAAGTCACACCTACTACATTTCTGCAAGGAACAGCATCTTCCCTCACTGCAGGCACCACCCAGACTGCTGCCTAGGATCATGTAGATGGTATAGAAAATATCCACCCCCAACCCACCTCCCCACTTTCGCCTTTTCAAAAACAGAGATACTACAAAAATGTCAGTAGCCAGGACCAGTTGCTGTGTTTGCCCAGTTCACCTCCTCATCCACTGAGATCTGTTCCTCCTCACTCCAACAGCTTGCACCTCTGAGCACTGCTATTTCTTTCACTTGTCCAGAGACAGGCACCTACCCCAAGCCAGACCAATCAGCATCTTTCCATTTTCCACATCAGAACTTGGAAAGAGAGGTACATGACATGAAACTCAGTGGGAGTGCTTGTTTGTTAATTCTGCAGAGAAGAGCACTAGGTATAGACAGGGGGTTCTATACATGCTTCTGATGATATTGATTCCTTCAGCATGTCTTTGGAGCTGAAAAACTTTTAAGTAATCACTTCCATAACTCCCACCACGATAGTGTGCACTGTTCTTCAAGTACTCAGTTATTTATGAGAAGGCTGGTGATAATATTAATCAGAAAGATCATGGTAATGCCTGGCATCTACTGGACCCAGGCACTGTGCCACCTCCACTGCATGCTATATGCACGCCTTCTCGCTCATGAGGCAGGTAATATTATCTACTCCACTTTACAGAAAAGGACTCTGAGGTTATGGTGTCAGAAAGTACTAGAACCAGATGGGCATGGTGGCACGTGCCTGTAGTCCCAGCTACTCACAAGGCTGAGGTGGGTGGCCTGGCTGAGCCTAGGAATTCAAGCTTTGCTTGGGAAACACGGTGAGACTCCATCTCTAAATAATAATAATAATAATATATATAAATATAATTATATATATATAAAGAAAGGTGCTAGAACTAGTATACAGAACCAGGACTGCCTCGCTCCAGACTCTACAACTTTTTCTTCTTTTCAATTTTTGAATAGGTAATTCGTTCACATAGTCTTTCTTTTTCTGTTCAAAATAGTGAAACATCTTGCCCTGTCCTTTTCTTCCTTCTCGTTGTTCAAAGCCCCATCCACTTCTGAGAATTTGTGTCCAATTATACTACCCAACATAGACGTGTATCTCTTTTTTTATTTAAATGATAGCATATGGTAGCATACGATCTATTTTGCTGAACCTTGCAGGATTTTTTTTCCTACTTACTGCTAATTGAGGAGCTCAGTTCTTATCGATACATTGAAAACATCTTTATTATTATTATTTTTAAAAAGCGGCTTCATAGTGTTCCATTTTAAGAACGTTTCATAATTTACTGACTCAATATCCTATTGATAGGCAGGTTGTTTTCAATCTTTTGCTTTTATATATAGTGCTGCAAAGAAAACCTCCTACATCTGTCATTTCAGAATTGGGTGAGTATATGTGTAGGAAATATTCCTAGAATGAAATTCCAAGGTCAAAGTGTATGTGAATTTATAATTTTGCAAGAGAATGTCAAATGCCTTCCATGGACCTTGTATCAACTTCCACTTTGACCACAATGTACAAGAGTAACTTGCAGTATTCTTGATGATTTCAAGGTCTTCTTCTCCTCTCACATTTAAAAGTTTCGTCCTCTCTAGAATGTCTTAAATTGCTTTTCTAAAAAGAAAAACGAAGAGCTGGGCATGGTGGCTTGTGCCTGTAATCCCAGTTACTTGGGAGGCTGAGATGAGAGGATCACTTGAGGCCAGGAGTTAAGACCAACCTGGGCAACACAGCAATACCCTTCTCCAACTGTCTCTATAAAAAACTCTAGGCCGGGCGCAGTGGCTCACGCCTGTAATCCCAGCACTTTGGGAGGCCGAGGCGGGTGGATCACCTGAGGTCGGGAGTTCGAGACCGGCCTGACCAACATGGGAAACCCCGTCTCTACTAAAAATACAAAATTAGCTGGGCCTGGTGGCACATGCCTATAATCCCAGCTACTAGGGAGGCTGAGGCAGGAGAATTGCTTGAACCTGGGAGGCGGAGGTTGCGGTGAGCTGAGATGGTGCCATTGCACTCCAGCCTGGGCAACAAGAGTGAAACTCCGCCTCAAAAAAAAAAAAAAAAAAAAACTCTAAAAAATAACAACAGGAAACCAAAAGTCTTACAACCAGTTTCTCCCCTGGCTCCATCCGGCACGCACATACATACAGAACTTTTTTCTCTTGTACATTTTTACCTACTTTGCTTAGAGCTCCCCCAACTTTGAAAGGAAGCTATGAGGATAAATGGTTTAAGGGCTTGGGATTCTATCAGCAAGTCAGTCTTGCTTAACCACTCAACGAGCCGATGCTGCATCTCCAAGCCATTTACCACGAAGTCTTTCCAAGGGGGTCTCTGATACCATTTCCGTGTTCCCCATCGCCAACCCTCCCTCCATCAGCTCACTGTCAGGCATCTCCACCGCAAAACCCCTGCCTCCAGCGTTCCTGATAGTTTGTACCAACTCCATCTTTGGGGCCCTGCCACTCCACTTAGTATTCTCATTCTTTGGGAGGTTAATGACTTTGTGGAAATCTGAAACAGCCCCTCCTCAGGAAGTGGTAAAAGTCTCTTAGAATGACAGAAACAAGTCTTGAAAGAGCTCTTGAGTTCATCTGCATTTTAGGCCAATTAAAATCCCTAAAGAAACAATGATATGCATAAAAACTCAAGATTATATAATTGGCAGTGGCCAAAATCTCATAAATTTATATAGATATTGTCCTTTACAAACAATGAAAACATATCTAAAGGGGGAACACAAGCATTCCCCACTCTCTCTCTCTTCTTCACAAATTAATGACCCTTTCCCTCCTTTAAGTCATTTTAGATATCAATTATTTAGCCAAGAAGAACCAGAAGCAGTATCTTCTTTGTAGTAATGAGGCTTTGTCTTCACAGGAACTCAAGTTCAGTTCAGAAACTTTCAAACATGGTTTTAAAGGCTTTTGTGAGTCAACTGTTAGTGAATCACACAAAGGGGGCCTTTATTAATAAACATATTCTGTTCATTATAGAGAAATGAAAGCCTCAGAATAATTCGCCAAATGTTTAAAGAGAAAACAAAAACAATGTGGTAAACATATCAGGCCTTGATGAGCTGTCTAGGTAATTGGTTGTTTCTGTGCACCTGGTTCCAAAGACAATATTTAATGTGTAATCTGTTTCATTTGCTTGGGGAAGTAAGTGTAACTCTACCCCCTGGATCACATCTGCATTAAAATGAGGGGAGGCAGAGTCTTGTTTCAGCGAGTGGAAATTTATGCACATGAGTTGTCTTTTACATGGAGACAGCAATTATACCCCTAGAAATGCAGTCTGTGGGAGAAAATGACATATTCAATACCGGGGAACAAAAGCCTAATGCTAAGAGGACATTAACAAGGTTGGGAACCCCCTCCCAACAATTAACATGATCATTTACAAACTCTGCAATCTATAAAATTATTTTTAAAACATGTTTTTCAAAACAATGTGGTTTTTCTCCTTCTTTCTCAAAGAAATAAAAAGATTCAGCAGCAACCATACAGAATCTATTAGCTATTCCACAATAACAAATAACGTTTTGAAATCTCTTAAGATATATCTGGGGATTGAAACAAACACACACCAGGGAGTGACAGGTGATCCCTGGTTTAACAGCCTTATAACGACTGAGGGGAAAAGTGTGGCCAATAATTTTTCATTTTTACGTAAGAAAGTTATGGTGTTTGAAAGCAACAATCAGAATTCTAGAACACAGACTTAAAAAAAAATAGAGCATATGCAAATAAAAGTTGTTTGTTAAAAGTGTTTTTTTAAAAAATAATTTGTTGGTTGATTTTCTTAAAGTCCAGAAGGGCAAAACTGGAACCATTTAAATGAATTTAAGTTTGTGCTTCTCCCTGTCTTCTCTGGAGACTTTAAGGAACGGATGAGGAAGGATTTGCTCTCTCTCCTCAATGCCTCTGTGTCCTTTCCACTTTTGTGCTTCCTGGACACACAGAAAGGCTTTATTTCACACACCATACTTTATTTCATGTACTAATTGTATCACCAACAGAAAACTATGTGCCCTGCTTAACTAAGATAGAATACAGTAAGTCAATGAAAACTCCCATTTGTTTTTGAATTTTTCTAAGTTGATAATGCTTAATCTTAAGTTTTGGTGCATACTCTTTAATTAGTCCTGCTACAAAATCTGAGTGACAGCACTAATACTTTTTATTGATTTACTCTGAGATTATTTATTTGGGTTCTTGGAAAACTTAAGGTTTTCTATCAATTTTGGCATATTTTCAGAAAGTAACATTGAAAGAGTAACTTCAATGGGTCAGGCTCTGGGGAAAAGCAAGCTGCAAATTCTAAATCCCGACTACCTTTTGGAAAATACTAGGAATTGTAAATGTAAACAAATATGGAAGAAGGAGTATTTAAAATGTTTTTAATATATACTGAACCACCATAGCACTAAAATCGTAGATATTGTAAAATTATGGCATGGCAATATGATATATTATAGAAAACAGCATGATAGAATGGAATTAGAAAACCTGAATTCTACTCTGCATTGGGTAACTACCTCTTTTGGAGGAATTAATTCAAATTTTAAGCCTCCATTTCTTCAGCAATTGAAAAAAAAAAGTAAAATGGAGGTGGAGTCCACTGACCTGGTTTCATCAAGTCAGTAGCATTGCCATCATGATCATCATCAACAACAACACTAAATATGGGTAGGGTTAGGGGAATAGGGAGGACTAACTGATCTCAAAGTTAAAAGAGACCTAAAAGGCCAAACAGATAAATGCAGTAAGTGGTCACTGTCTGGATTCTGATTTGACAAAAGACTTTTCTGAGAAACTTCAGGCTATTAGAATCTGAACTGGGGATTAGAGGATACCAAAGAATCATTAATTTTGTTAGATGTGATAATAGCATTATGGTTGTGTAAGAAAATGTCCATATGCTTGTTTATTTATTTATTTATTACTTATTAAGATACTGTCTCACTCTGTTGCCCAGGCTGGAGTGCAGTGGCCCTATCTCGGCTCACTGCAACCTTCATCTCCCAGGTATAAGTGATTCTGATGCCTCAGTCTCCCAAGTAGCAGGGACTACAGGCGTGCACCACCACACTCAGCTAATTTTTTGTATTTTTAGTAGAGATGGGGTTTCACTATGTTGGCCACGCTGGTCTTGAACTCCTGGTCTCAAGGGATCTGCCCATCTTGGTCTCCCAAAGTTCTGTGATTACAGGTGTGAGCCATGGCGCCCAGGTGTCCATATGTTTTAGACATGCTTAGTGAAAGATGTCAGGATGCAATCACATGATGGCTAAACTTTACATCAAAATACTTTCAAAAAAAAAAAAAAAGAGAAAGTGGGAAATAGACAAATCAAGTAAATCAAGTCTGGCTTGATATTGATTGTTGTTCAACCTGGTGATAGATATATGGCATTCATTACACTATTTTTCCTCTTTTTGCTTATGTTTGAAACTTCATTAAACAGAAACCCTAATATCATCAAATTCTCAAAAAGAATTGAGGGCTGTATTAAATTAGTTCAAAATTCTCTTCAAAATAGAAAATTCCATCATTCTACTTCAAAGACTGAGTAGTGATAATTGTAAACATCTAAAGCAATTTTTGTTTTATTTTCAAGATCAAATAGTATCTAAGTAAAACTGTGTTATGATTATGAAATTTCACTGGTGCCTAATATCTATCTAACTGAGAATCAAGTGGAAGTAGAAAATTCACTGCAGAAAAACTTCTGATGAACACTTGATTTGTCAACAAATCCACACTTGATTTGCCAACAGGGAACTTCTGACCTTTAGCAGCGACAGAGTAAGCTTTTCCAATTGAAAGCTCATCTCAGCTCTACGAGAGGTTGTGTGGAACATGTTCATCCAGATCAATAAATTGCCTTTTTCTTCTCCTTTATCACCAAATAGATTATGTGGCCATTTTCTATCTAGGAATAACCACTGGCACCAACAATTTTTTTCCTTCTTGTATGTGTATTTCTTTTCCATTTCCAAGTCCTTTCCATTATGAAGAGATTAAAATGTTTTCACAATTCACATTTTGAAACTCTAAATTCTTAGATGTGATCAGTAACATCTTTAGTTGTTAAAGAGTGGGACGTTTATTTCCTTCATTCCAAATTGGATTTCTGTGTTAGAAACTGGAGGATTTGGTAACCTTTTGTACTCTGTGGTAGAGCACTAGGAGGAACTGAGTCATAGTCAAACTTCAGACTGTTCATTGGTTTAAAAATTCATGTTCGTCAAAGAGAAAAGTAAAGCAAGATTTGGTGCATTTTATACTCTGGTACTATTTGACTCGGTGTTGATGTTAACCTTGATAGGGATAGATGAATTTGGTTGAACACAATTTTTCTGGTTACTTAGGAAAATCAAACATTACTTAATGCAGTTTTTATATTATTGATAGTATATACAATATTATTTTGGAAGCTTTAGAATAAAATTGGCAAACAACCATTTTATCAAAATAAAACAAACTTTTCAGACTGTTCCCTCCCTCATCACTGGTGACTCCTTCAGTATAATAGAAATGGAAAGAGTTCCCAAGAGAAAGGCAGCCAGCCCCACTGCAAAGATGGGAAAATTAATAAGTGGGAACTAAGTTAATCTTTAAAAGTTGTTTGCAGATTAGAATTTCTACCTAGTCAGTCCTCAGCAGGAAAAAATCTCAAACCGCTTTATACTATTTTCAACAAAAATAATACTAAAGTGCTAATGGAACAGTATGCAAAGGGCCTTAATGAAAAAGAAAATTAGAAAAATAAACAGCTAACATATATTTATGAACAAGGTACAATCTCATTAGCAATCAAATATTCAGATTGAAGAAACTAACTCTTAAAATTTCCAAACTGGCAATGATAATAGAATGTGTGGTGACAAAGATAATGTGGTAAGATGGACAAGCCACTGCAGAGAGTTCTTATTACTGGACAATTGGAAATATGATCTGGAGTCCTATTTTTAAGAATCTATCCTGCTAGGCACAGTGGCTCACACCTGTAATCCCAGCACTTTGGGAGGCCGAGGCGGGTAGATCACTTGAGGTCAGGATTTCAAGACCAACCTCGCCAACATGGTGAAACCCCGTCTCTACTAAAAATACAAAATTAGCCAGGCAAGACAGTGCGCACCTGTAATCCCAGTTACTTGGGAGGCTGAGGCAGAAGAATCACTTGAACCTGGGAAGCAGAAGTTGCAGTGAGCCAAGATCGTGCCACTGCACTCCAGCCTGGGCGACAGAGCAAGACTCTGTCTCAAAAAAAAAAAAAAAAAAAAAAAAAAAAGAATCTATCCTAAGGAAACAATGAGATTCCCTATCACCATCATACTCTCATAGACTATCTAATGATCTGGGACAATGCTCACAACAAAACTCGAGGAGTCACAGAAAACCATGTGTATTTATATTTATATATAACATGTGAATAATGAAAAAAGCAAGATAAATTTATCTAAAATATCATATCTACTTACAATGGACAGTAAAATCAGTTTTACTTGCATTGAAATACTTTTCTCTCTCTCTCTTTTTTTTTTTTTTTGAGACAGGGTCCCACTCTGTTGCTCAGACTGGTGTCTAGTGGCACAATTTTGGCTCACTGCAGCCTTGAACTCTTGGGCTCAAGCAATCCTCCTGCCTCAGTCTCTCAGCTTCCTGCATAGCTGAGACTACAGGTATGTGCCACCATACCTGGCTAATTTTCTTTTTCTTTTTTCGAAGATACAGGGGTCTCACTATATTGCCCAGGCTGGTCTTGAACTCCTGACCTGAAACAGTCCTCCCTCTTCAGTCTCCCAAAGTGTTGGGATTACAGGAATGAGCCTCTGTGCACAGCCTATGTTTATTTTTTATAGTATATGTTGCATTATTTTAACTTTATTTCTAACATGTTTATTTTTATTATAAAGTAACAATTATTGCAAAACTTTTAGGAAATACAATATATGAATAAAAAGTATATGACTACTCAATATATCCATGTAACAAAATTGCACTTGTACCCATTAAATTTATACAAATAAAAAAATTAAATTGTGGAAAGATGTATAAATATGTTGAGAAGCTGCTAATGGCTGCAGGAATTCTTTTTGGGGTAATGAAAATGTTTCAAAATTGATTGCAGTGATGGTTGCACAACTATTTGATATGTGAAAAACCATTGTACACTTTTAAATGGGCGAATTGTATGGTATGTATATTATATCTCAATAAAGTTGCTGTCAAAACCCAAAAAAGAGGCTGAGAATGGTGGCTCACATCTGTAATCCCAGCACTTTGGGAGGTTGAGGCGGTCTGATCACTTGAGGTCAAGAGTTTGAGACCAGCCTGGCCAACATGGTGAAACCCCATCTCTACCAAAAATAATAATAAAAAATACTAGCCGGGCATTGTGGTGCATGCCTATAATCCCAGCTACTCATGAGGCTAAGGCAGGAGAATTGCTTGAACCCAGGAAGTGAAGGTTGCAGTGAGCTAAGATCGTGCCACTGCATTCCAGCCTGGGCACAAGGGTGAGACTCTGTCAAAACAGAAAAATGCCCAGAAAAGTATAAGAGTATAAGATCATCAGCACTGCCATCATCCCAAGATTACCACTGTCAGTATCTTGGCAAATAGCCCTTCAAGCTCATTTGTACGCATCATATATGGTTGTTTAAAGAACAAAAATTAAATCTTACCAGGCATACCATTTAAGAAGTATTTTTAGCCCAGGCACAGTGGCTCATGCCTGTGATCCCAGGGCTTTGGGAGGCTGAATTGGGAGGATAACTTGAGGTTAGGGGTTCGTACCTACGGTGAGCTATGATAGCGCCACTGCACTCCAGTCTGGGCTACAGAGTGAGATTCTGTCTCTAAAACAACAAAAAAAGTATTTTTTATTACAACATGTATAACTTCATAATCACAGAAGAACCAAGTTCTAGTTCCAGCCTTGCCGTAACCTGCTATGGAACCTGAAGAGTCACATTGATTTTCAGGGACAAACTTTTCCTGTGTAAAAGGCAGGCTGGGACTAAATGAGATCTTCTGTCCCTTCCAAGTCTAGAGTTCTGTGCTTCCTTGAGGGAGGTGGCACTATAACAACAGTACACGCTTGGATGTAACAACTGTGTTGAAATAATGAAGACTGTTTATCAATAGAGAACTACTAATCTTCAAGATAAACCTTTAGGTTAATTTTAAAAAAAGAAAACAAAGGATAGAAGAGTGTGGATAGCATACCATCTGTGTTAAGATAAAAGAGAATACATGTATACTTTCATATGTCTAGAACATCTCTTTAAGGATACATAGAAGCTGGCATTATGGAGAGGGAAATGAGTAGTTGGGAAACAACGGTGGTTCTGGAATTTATTTTTCACTATACAATATATCCTTTTGTGGGTTCCATGGTGTAATAGTTAGCACTCTGGACTCTGAATCCAATACATCCTTTTGTACTTGTACATTTTCGTTTCTTTTTTCCTTTTGGAGAAAGGGTCTCACTCTGTTGCCCAGGTTGGAGTGACACAATCTTTGCTCACTGCAGCCTTGACCTCCAGGGCTCAAGTGATCCTCCCATCTCAGCCTCCCGAGTAGCTGGGACTACAGGCTGGTACCACCGTACCCATCTAATTTTTGTATTTTTTGTAGATATGGGGTTTTGCCATGTTGCTCAAGCCCTGAGCTCAAGCAAATCCTCCTGCCTCAGCCTCCCAAAGTGCTGGAATTACAGGCATCTGCCACTGCCCTGGCATACTTGCATTTTTTCTTTCTTTCTTTTTTTTTTTTTTGAGACACAGTCTTGCTCTATCGCCCAGGCTGGAGTGCAATGCTACGATCTTGGCTCACTGCAAACTCCACCTCCTAGGTTCAAACAATTCTCCTGCCTCAGCCTCCTAAGTAGCTGGGATTACAGGCGCCCACCACCATGACCAGCTAATTTTTTGTGTTTTTAGTAGAGATGGGGTTTCGCCATGTTGGCCAGGCTGTTCTTGAACACCTGACTTCAGGTGATCCACTCAACCCGACCTCCCTAACTGCTGGGATTACAAGTGTGAGCCACCATGCCCAGCCTTTCTTTTTTTAAACAGTAAAATAATTATTAGGAAAAAACATGATTAATAGAGACATACGATGTACTGGGTATAGTGATAAGTGATGTAAAGCAAATTTGTCACTCACTTCCTTGCTTAAACCCGTTTTTTTTTTTTTTTTGAGACGGAGTTTTGCTCTTGCTGCCCAGGCTGGAGTGCAATTGTGTGATTTCAGCTCACCACAACCTCCGCCTCCCGGATTCAGGCAATCCTCCCGCCTCAGCCTCCCAAGTAGCTAGGATTACAGGCATGAGCCACCACGCCTGACTGTATTTTTAGTAGAGATGGGGTTTCTCCATGTTGGTCAGGCTGGTCTTGAACTACCGACCTCAGGTGATTCGCCCGCTTCAGCCTCCCAAAGTGCTGGAATTATAGGTGTTAGCCACCGCACCCGACCCACTTAAATCCTTTTAATCACTTCCCTTGATGGTGACTTGTGAGACCTGCATAATTGGCCAGGCTACCTCATCCTCCTCCATAGCCATTTCACCACATGCTCACTTCACTCTAGTAACACTGGTCTTCTGTAATTTTCTAGAAATTTTAAGCTTTTCTTCCTCAGAAACGTCAAATGCAGTATCAGCAACTTCAAACAATTAACTTCCTAGGAATTCCAACTTAACTTGAGGAATTTCAAAATGCAGAGACCTCCAAGGTGCAACCCACCCCTCACTCTACACCTGAGGAAAAACTAGGCTCTGAAATCTGAAGTTACTTGCCTAGGATCACACACCTAGTTCTCCACTACATATATGTAATTAACCTTAGCAGTTGCTCTCTGGAGTTTCACCAAACAAAAGTAGGTTAATAAAAAGGAAGCCTTTGGATTTTAGATATTGGTAGAATGGGGCTACATCAGGACTTAGAAAATTAATCTGATTTCTTATCCATGAAAATGTCTTCATGATGCCATTGCTCAGAACACCCATCAGGAAAAAGAATGCTTCCTAAAACTGAAAAGCCACTGTAGTGCTGGATTCTACTAAGAGCCACACAGTTATATTTGAAAGACATTGTTTAATTTCAGGAAGAAATTAATTTGATCTTCCCGCCATGGGACTAGCTTTTAAAATCCACATCTCAACAATGTAGCTAAATTAACATAATTAAGTAAATTAGAAACTCAAGGAGCTTCAGAATGTGAGCAAGATCATGGACAGTCCTGATGGGCATCTATCCCTTGAGGCTACAAGGAGGTTGTCACAAAGAACCTGAGATGCACGCAAAAGAGGCAAGTCAAAGCTCTATGAGTTCTCTGAAAAAATGTCTTCTGAAAGAGATGGACCTATTATCAGAGAACAAAAATGTCAAATTTGAATTCCATTCACAACACCGCACCTCCCACTTCACAAATAAAAATCCATATGCATTCCTTACCAGTTAGGTCTTGTCCTGATTATCAGACCCTTTAAAAATATGTGCACTGCTATTTTTATAATGTTTATTATTTCTGCTTATAAAAGTAGTATGTTATAGAAAAATTGGAACACATAGATGTGTAAAGAAGAAAATAAGTCAGTCATAATTCATGTAAGTATTGCACATCCTGGAATATTTCCTTCTAGTCTTTTTTCTTTGTGTATACATTTGATGGAGGAATGTGCTTATAAGGGTTATGGAATTGGAATATTACCTTTGTCTTTGATTTTTTTTCAACTTAGGCTTTATTGTTGGAATTTCAGAAGTTATTAGATAGTAATTATTCTTTTACATAAATTTTTGTGCAATAATAATTATTTTCATGGCATAAGTTTCTGAAATGGGATTAAAATGTCCAAGGGTATACATCTTTTAAAGTATTTGATACATATCACCTAATTATCTTCCAGAAATTGTTTTCCAGTTTACACGCTCCATAGCAACTATGTCCTTTATAAAGTCAATTTCGCCAATAGAGAATATATTTAATTGCTGACAAATTGTGTGAAATAATTATATTAAATATTTTATCTCAGTTTTGTTTGTATTATCTTTTCTTAGAATTTTAGAAAGGGTAAACTTTTTTCCTAAATCTCATATGTAATAATTTAAATTTTCCTTGTCTAGTCATACTATTTGCTTAATGCTCTATTAGATGGTACATTTTATTTGAAATTTTTTATAATGAAAGATTTTAACCCTTTGAGCATGTGTTGAAAATACAAAAAGGCCAGGCACGGTGGCTTATGCCTGTAATCCCAGTACTTTGGGAGGCCGAGGTGGGTGGATCACCAGGCCAGGAGATCTAGACCATCCTGGCTAACACAGTGAAACCCCGTATCTACTAAACACACAAAAAATGAGCTGGGCATGGTGGCAGGCACCTGTAGTTCTAGCTACTTGGGAGGCTGAGGCAAGAGAATGGTGTGAACCCGGGAGGTGGAGCTTGCAGTGAGCCGAGATCATGCCACTGCATTCCAGCCTGGGTGACAGAGCAACTCCATCTCAAAAAAAAAAAAAAGAAAATATCTTCTTTTGTTTGATTTTTCTTAAACATTTTTAGGGAACATTTTGGACAAAAATCAGAATGTTAGGGAAATTTTTTCCTGTAGTCAAGCAAATCAACCTTTATTTCTTCCATTGCTTTTATTTAGAAAGTTCTTTTCCCATCTAAAGATATTTACCTACATTTGCTTTAATTTTATGATTAAATATATGTGTGTATATTTAACTTTTTATTCCTTTTGGAAATATTTTCAGAAATGGCTTGAGGGGAGGCACTAACAGAATTTTTTTTCCAAGTGCCTCTATACCATTTAATAAATAATTGGCATAATTTTATAATGCCTCTTATATCACACTGTTGGCCCATAGTCACACAGTGGTTTGTATGTAGTCTGCCATGCCAGAAGTGACTGCATTGACCTCCCATTTCAACTATAGGCAGCTTGAGGACTCTGTGTATAACTCTCATAGTTCCCTGAATATGGTAGGTGGCCAGTGAACTCTTATATGAAATGCACAATTAATGAGTCATTGATACACCTGGGAAAGTTTAACTTGGAAGATAAACAAATGTCTGTCCTGACTGGTTTAAATGTTTACCTTTTGAGAAAAAGGGTGCCAAGCCAGACAGGACTTTTAGTAATCCTTTCCGCTTATGATTTTCTCTTCCACCCCCTACTATTTTGATCGAGTTGCTTAGATCTTTAGAATATACTATTGGTTTCTTAGGGCCTCAGGATTAGGCCCTTTCAGATCTCAAGGCCTTTTAATTCATTATTCTCTAAGAACAGTTATGATGCATCTGGGCTAGTATTTCTCACACTTGAGTGATATACATAGCTTTAAAATGTATGTACCTTTTTTTTTTTAAATGACCATGAACCTTCAGTAATGCCTTATTTTTATTAAAACATCATTTAAATAAGGTGGATGTCCTTTTAGGCACATAGCAAAAAAGGCAATGGGGTCATAGTTGCATGGTAGACACTCATATGATCCACAATATACACAATATGAATTTCTTTAATATATTGTTGCGAAAACATTGTGATTGATGCAAAAGCACAAATTTCAAGAATTCATAGAGAACCTGGAGACCTCCCTAGGAGTATATGTCATTATTCTAGTCTAACAAAATAGAAATTGGAAAATTATTTTAACCATATACCACATTCAACCCTCAACCTTTGCCATTTTTCTAGGTTGTGTGGATGCCTACCTGTATAAAGTCATCTGCATATATTGTAACCACTATACAACTATGAAACTGAAACTAAATATAAACAAAACTATATAAAACCTGTGCTTCAAATAACCTTATTTAATAAGACAGATGATATTGTTTGCTGAATAAAAATCTGTTCACATCACAAACATGGTACTATTGTCTTCTATAAGGAGGGATTTTTTTTTTTTTCGTTCTACATGCCCATTACTTAGTGAACAGACTTATCTGGATTTGTTTGTTCCTTCCTTCCACTATTAATCTTTATTTTTCTTCAAGAAACATTTATTAAGTTGAACAGCACATCAATCCATCAGGATTTTTATGAATTATCACCAGCTCTCAAATATCCCACCAATATTCTGAAGAATCTGCTTCTGGAAGTTGACAATTAAGCTGATTTTTATGTTACAGATTTTAAGAAAATGTGTTTTTTTTTTTTTTTTTTTTTTGGGACAGAGTCTCACTCTGTCACCCAGGTTTGAGTGCAGTGGCCCCATTTTGGCTCACTGCAACCTCCGCCTCCTGGGTTCAAGTGATTCTCCTGCCTCAGCCTCCCGAGTAGCTGGGATTACAGGCACGTGCCACCAAGCCTGGCTAAGTTTTGTATTTTCAGTAGAGACAGGGTTTCACCATGTTGGCCAGGCTGGTCTTGAACTCCTGATCTCAAGTGATCCAGCCGCCTCAGCCTCCCAAAGTGCTGGGATTACAGGCGTGAGCCACTGCACCCAGCTAAGAAAACATGTTTTTATCCCATTATGAAATAAAACCTCTCTCTGAAACCAAAAAGAAATGGTTCCAAGATGAAAGAAAAGTACTCAGTGAGGTTAAATATGTTAAATAAAATAATTTAAAAAATTATGACTTATATACTTATTGTATCACAATCTGAGTACAAAGAGGATGTGGTTATTGTTTGTAAATCTAAAAGCTTAACACACTGTAACAGAGAAGCTGTCTGCAAAATTTTATAAAATAAATTCCTCCAATTTTATAGAAAAATATCATACGGGACTCTTATGTTGCTCAAGACCCTGTTTCTTAATAGTTTTTGAAAGCTGTTGACTTTTAGAAATGAACATGTTGATCTGGGCGTAAAGGAGGAGGATATGCAGAAAACAGAAGAGATGCCAATTCACAATGCAGCAGGCAATTAATTAGCAAGAGTCGTGCTCCTTGAAACATATGATTGAGGAGATCTGAAAATCTTAGAATAACAGAAGATGTATTTCCTCCAAGTAACTTTACTAGTGTGATTTTCCACCAGAGTTCAATCAGTGAATTAGATCTTAGAGTAAGGTTGCGGGTCTCAACAGGAGGTAGTTTGGCACCCCCTCCCAGGAGATATTTGGCACTGTCTGGAGACATTTTTGGTTGTCACAACTGTGACGGGAGGGTGTTCTGGCAGTTAGTGAGTAGAGGTCAAGGATGCTGCCAAACATCTTACAATGCACAGGACAGCATTCACAACAATTACCCAGCCAAAAATGTCAATAGTGCTAAGGTTGAGAAACCCCGGATTAAGGTGTCCAAGCCAAAGGGCTGTATCTTTGTGTGCACAGGGCTTGTGTGGAAGGCTGTATCCTGGTGGAGGAGTGGAGGAGCCTTTTGCCTCTTGCTTTATACATACACACACACACACACACACACACACACACTCTCTCTCTTTATGTTAAAAGGCCACAAGTACTGTTATAGGACCCCAACACTTACCCAAAGGTAGCTGCTGGATCAGGGTTTCTGCACTGAAGTCCCATCTGTGGTTGCCAGGTATATGTTATAGGGCAGGGGTCCCAATCCAGACCCCAAGAGAGGGTTCTTGGATCTCACGCAAGAAAGAATTCAGGGCGAGTCCGCAGTGTAAAGTAAAAGCCAGTTTATTAAGAAAGTAAAGTGGTGAAAGGACACCTACTCCATAGACAAAGAAGGATGTTGCCGAAAGTAAGAGGAGGAACGATTCCATGCTAGGTACATCGCTTGTATATACCGGGAGATGTGCTCTGCTATAAGAGTTTGTAATAAATAAATTAATTACTATATTTTGCAAGAATCAATATTACTTTTAAAGCAAAATTAGGAATACCTTTGTTCTCCAGATATCGGGATATCTGGACACTCCCAAGTCTGGGTTTGTTTAGTAAACATTATTAATTTGTTCCCTTAGCTGTAAACGTCTAGAGGCTAGGAAAGCCTGACTTTCTGAGAATGCAGTCCAGCCAGTCTCAGCCTCATTTTCCCAGCCCTCATTCAAAATGGAGTTTCTCTGGTTCGAATGCCTCTGACAGTACCATCCAGAATTCTCCCAGTCTCCTGGCACACAAGTTAGTCACAGGAGGTTGAGTTAGAGGGTTTTTCACTGAGCCAGCCACACAATAAGACCACTATTGAAAGAACTGCTTAAGGAGCAAATAATAGGAACTGTTCAAAGCATAACGGGATTCATTAATTCATTTACCTACTCAGCAAAATTTTATTGAACACCCACATGAACCCTTCTGCTAGGCATTGTGATACATGATGAATACAACCAGACCTGGTCCCTGCCCTCTTGCAGCTTACAACCTAGGAGGGAACTCTAAAGGTTACCAAGAAGGGGCTAGTTTGTACAATGAGGACTCCATGAATGTACATGATTGAGCTTCACAAGCTTTCACGTTTGTAATCTCATTTGAACTGTACAACCACCTCACGAGACAACCTTTATTCCCTTCTTAGGTTAAAAATGTGCCCCAGGTCAAAACAGTTTGTAAGTGGCAGAGCTGACACTTCAGCCAAGTGACAATGAGGGCCCTGTTATATCATTCTATAGAGCAGGGACACATATAGGTGCTCTTGCCTTGATTGGTACTGAACTTGCCTCTCCTGATCCTCACCAATCATACAGGTACAAAGCCCTCCTCTTTATGAAGAAAATGCCCCCACCTACTCCATCCTTTTGCTTACAGCTGGGGATTCTAGTTTTTTCACGTATATATGCCTTGTGTTTCTAATTAGATCGTAAACTCCCAACCTGCAGGGACCAGATCTTCCATTTCCTTTGCAACCTTTTGCAGTACTGCAGTCACCCAATAAATGCCCTCTGCATGAATGAACCTGTAGAGATAAAAATACTTTATGGCATTCCCATTTATAGGTTTCATGTTTTTATTTTGCTTTGTGATAGGACTGTACATTATAAGCTTCTAGAGGGCAGAGAAAATGGCTTAGTGCTTTCCTTTACACTCAGCAGGAACCATGCAAAATTTGATCCTTGCTTGCCTTTTTGACGCTCTGGGTAATATTAGCACACTGGGGCGTTTTTGTGTATCTAAGGACCGAGGTTATCGGCCTCTCTGCAGCGGAGAATGTTCCTGCCTTTCCACTGTAAGCTCCCATGGCGCCTAGGACAGGGCTAGATCACTGCAGAAGCCCCTCCATGCTTATTTCTGTTACTAAGGAAGCCAACGGCGAACACGGCAAGCTCTTGCATAACCCTAGACCTTGCGAGGAAATGAGCAAAGTGGAAGGGGATTTGAAGGCAGGTCAGAGATGGCCTGGATGAGAATGCTAAGGCTTCTCTCTGAGAATCCAGCCCAAGTCTGACATGTAGGGCTCGAGTAGGTGGCCGCCCGCAGTCCCTGGGCCCGGGATGCCCGCCCGTCCGCCCGCCTGCCCCGCGCGCCCTCGGGAGCTGTCCAGACGGCCCCGCCCGCGCCTACCTGGGCACTCACCCGTGCCGCGCGGCCTCTTCTCCTCCCACCCCGGCCACGGGAGCCCAGCTCGGGCCTGCCCCGCCGCCTCCGAGGAGCCCCGCTGGCGGCGCGCTTGTAGCTTCCATCCGGCGGGCCGAGCGACCGGCCAGACAGCGCCAGGCGCGCCGGGGGCGGCGCGGTCAGGCTCGGCGGGGCTCGGCGGGCTCGCCCTCGGCCGGGCGCCTGCAGGGGGCGCGGGGACGGCCCCGCCCCGCCGCCTCCTCTCTCCCCTCCCGGCTCCCTGGATCCGCGCCGGGAGGAAATGATGTGTTGCTGCCTGGTTAATCACAGCTCCAGACACTCATTGGCCGAGCGCTCCGCAGCCACTTCCTCCTCCTCCTCCTCCCGCTCCTCCCGCTCCGGCTCCTGCTCTTTGCAGCCGCCGCCGCCGCCGCAGCCTCCCCCTCGGCGCTGGGGGAACTTTTCTACTCTCTGTGACGGTCTCCCCCACCGCCCCCGGGGGCAAGTCCCGCTGGTCCGCCCGCCCCGCCCGCGACCGTGCTCCCAGCCCGAGCCTCTGCGCCTCGGGAAGTTTATTCCGCCCGCCCTCCTCCCCTTCCTCCTCCTCTTCACCCCGCCTCCCCGCCCTCCCCCGGCTCTTTCCCCCGGGTGGCTGCCGCTGCCGCCGCTGCCGCTGCCAGCCTGCTCCTCGGCCAGCCGCGCCGGCCCCAGGGCTGGGAAGCCCCCGGCCCCACGCACCGCTCCGCTGCAGCCGCCGCAGCCGCCGCTGCTCTGGGCCGGCCCTCGGTCCCCGGCTGCCGGCCCCGCAGAGTTCCGGGCTCCCTCGCCGGCTGCACCGCCCCGCCCCGCCCCGCGCCGCCCCGCGCCGCCCCGCGCCGCGCCGACCTGCAGCGCCCGGCTGCCTTGCACTCCGCCTCCCCCGGCTCAGCCCCCGGCCGCGGCGGGACCCGAGGTGAGCGCAGGTCGCCTGCCGCGCCTGCTGGAGCCGGGAGGACCGAGGGAGGAGGTAGCCTAGCGGGAGAAGAGGCAGGGATCGGGGGTGGCAGGGTGGGCGTCTGCGGTGCCTCCCCCTCGCTTTCATTCCTTTCTCCCCCAAGCTTGATCCCCACTCCGTGGGGGAAGCAGCCGCGGAACAAAACTGTCTTGCTTTGGGCCTGAACTGCTGGTGGGATATGAGGGGGGGGAGGGCAGAGGCGTGGAGCGGGGGTCTCAGGCTTGCATTGGGGTGTGTGTGCGTGTGTGTGTGTGTGTTGTGAACTCCTTCAGGGTGTGCGACTCTGACTTTTAAATCGATCTGGCCGCGGGGCCACGGGGCTCACCTTCCTAGCAGAGCTTGGTAGAGAGTAAGGAGATAGATAGGCGAATTTCCCCCACCCTCAAAATATCCATCTCTTCCAAGAGGAATTTTCTGCTGGAGAGACAGCCAATAAACTCTGCTCAACTCCCTCCCTCCCTCGGTTCTTCCTAGCTGCAGTTTCAAAAAGCTTCAAAGCCAGGAATGTGGGATTCATCTTCCGATCCCCAGAAGGCAAATGTGGTTACAGATGTTGCACGGTACTTTGCCAAGTTTAAAACCCTTCCTTCAACACTGTAACCAAAACAGTGAGGCTAGAACCTCGGGCGCCCTAAGAAGAGATGTGGGCCTCTGGGGCCGCTGGATTCAGTAACTTCCGTCGGGTTCTAGACTGGCTCGGCTCTGTCCAGTTTGTGCCAGATAGTCTCCCACCCCCTCCCCACCCCTCCTTTCCCCTGGAGATTTGAACGCCGCTTGCATGGAAGAGAAGCTACTTAGAGAAGAAAACGTTCCATTTAGTAACATAAGAAAAGTCTTGATTAAAAAGTTGTCATGAATTTGACTTTCGGGGAGAGGCAGCAAGGTAATACAATGGACTTGTCAATTTTATTGGGCTTTTCTTTCTTTTTTGAGGGATGTATGATAAGAGTTCGATGATGGGCAAAGGGGCCGTTCCATACGTGCTTTTACATATTTTTGAAAAGAGGCCCATGAATTGAGACATAACCCAGTGGTTTTAAAGAATCCTGTCCCAGAGATGCAGATTGCTCTGACAGCCCAAGGGAAGGCGGTGGCAAAAAATAGACACCACCTCCCTTTTCCCCAAAAAAATTCTTCCTGGAAAGGTGGTGTTAAGAAATTTCAGAGATGGGCTGATCCAAGTGGCGGGCCTTAAATGGAAACACTATAGTATGTCCTGGCACTTGTCTCTGGAGGTGGGTTGCTGGCCAGGGGCCCAGGCTTGGGCAGCCAGCAGACACTAGACTTGTGCTGACCTCAGACATCGGCCTCTCCATGCAGCTTTATAGTGTGCAGACTGCTTAAGTTTGGAATATGGGCCTCATCCATTTCACTGATGGGGACATAGGGGTCAGAAGGTTATCTTATGCCTGGATGGGACTTCGATCACTTATTTTATGATTCATTTGTTTTTATTTTCTGTCTTGGGATTTTAAAATGGGATTCTTTTGAAGCTGAAATGTAGGCCTTAAGTTGATGTAACTGGGTGTTGGATAATAGCACTTCTACTATTACCCCTTATGCGGGTACTCACAGGTGGTGAATGATGTATAGATAAATTTCGGATAAGTGACAAAGACTAAGGATTGCGATGATTATAGATTGGGTTCATGCCCTCCCTTTCCAGCTGTGTTGTTGAGTTTTACTTGAAATGGAGAGGGTGATTTTAAATAAAACCTGAGTTAGATAGTAGTCTTAGAACTTTTGTACCTTGGAAGAGAGTGATCATTTGAATCCAAGCAAGTTTGTTGTTATCTGTGAGGAATTTAAAGGAATATTAAGGATTCAGAGTAAAGATGCCATATTCAGGAATGTAATATATTAATTTCAGAAGTGAGGAATTTAATTTGATTAATAGAATTGTAATGAATTTTTTTCGAAGTAGTGATTTGCCAGATTTTCTTCATGTGTCCAAGAAAGGTATAACAGAGATTGAGTCAGGATATAGAGGTTATGCATCTGTCTTGCCCTAGATTGTTCTGAACTAGTCCCGTGATGGTCATGATAGGCTTCTAGGTAATTCTCAGGCTTGGATTGAGTAGTCCAGTCTTCTGAGGGAGAGGGGCAGGACAGAAATGGATCTGAAAAATGATCCTGCTCTTCAAGGTCATGAGGTGAAGATGGAATCAGTGCTGGGACTGGGAGCTGTCATCTGTGGCTTGTTCTGCTCTTGGATCCCTGCATCTTGATTTATTTTTATGTGAAGAGATCTCATGCCCAACTCAGTAGGAATTCTGGAGAAGCAAACCACTGATGGTGGCAAAACTCTTTGATATGTTTGGGTGGCTTTAATGACAGGATAGTTTAGGGGTGCTGGATATGTGCTAGGCACTGGGCTTTACAGGTGCTTTTTCATGACATTTCCACAAATACCATATGTCTTATTGTTACTTTACCTTTCTACAATAAGAAATTGAAGCTTGGCAAATTTCAGTGGTAGAATGGGGATTTGAACCAGAGGTCTGCAGGACTTCAGAACTCATGTTCTTGGCCACTTTTGCCAGTGATTGTCAAACTTCATTCACTCACATACTGTCTTCCTGAGTTTACCATGGCTGAGTCCCACTTACTCTGTTAATATTTTTCTTTAAAGCAACGATTCACTTAAAGAAAAGAACCTAAAGACATCATTTTTTTTAAAGAGGAAATTGTGTATTACTACCGTATTTGGAAAGCCAACTCACTTGTTAGGAATAGGAGGTAGTCATAAATATGCGTTTGTACTTGCACTGAAATCCCAACTTCAGAATAAAGATTATGTGGAGTGTGCGTATGTTGCAGGGACCTGGAATAAAAATGGAGGAGGTAGGTAGATGATACAGTATTGGTGATGTTCTGGTTTTTGGATTGGGTGATGGGTTCATAGGTGATGATTTTATTTTTAGACTTTATAACCTACATACATGATACATTTTTTTGTAAAATGATAAAGAAAATTAAGCACATAACCATTAACATAATGATTATTTAGGGAATATTTTACTGCACTATGCTGACTATAGATTTAGCTTGGTGCCTTGTATGCAGTAGGCACACAAGAACTATTGGCTGATTGACAAGACCCCAGGAAATAATTGTAAAGCAAGCTCATTGTTTGTTATATTTGAATAAGGTTGAGGTATATACCCCTCCTCCCCTATTTTCTCCTGCTTCTACTCTCCTTTCCAGTATTGCAACTAAATAGCGTGGGCTGCAGTGAGGTTTCACCTGGCTGTAGTTATGGGAGACACAGCCTGGGCTGAAGCTAGCACTTTTCAGCATCACCTTGTCTTATATATCTAGCACTTGGGATGGGGCAAAGAATGCTGTCGTGAAGTGTTAAGACACCTTCATTTTTACCCAGTAGTAAGGTGTGACCATTCAGAGCTGGAAGCAGTATTTAAAGCAGGGCCTGGATGAAATGTTAGCAACATTAAACTGGTGAGGCTGGGAAATAAAGCCATCAGAAATTTTAATTGGAATCCACAGAATCTCCTGTTTTATTTTCCCAAGCAAGCACTGGGCACTGTGGCTTTATTCCTGGAAATGAGGATTTGGAATTGGGTTTCCTGGTACAAAATGCCTTCTTTGATCTTTTGGAGTGAAAACTTTGTGTTTCTTTCTGTGGCCAATTCCAGTTCTCAGAAGAACCAAATGGAAGATTTACCTCCTCATTTTTAGCAGTTGGCCATGGAGTGTTCTTGCTTGCCATGCTAAGTTTAAGAATCAGAAGTTCTAAACTAGGATTTGTCTGTTGGAAGGACATTCAAATGAAAGACTGCTTTCGAAAGAGCCTCATCAATTTGGTGTGGTTGGCACATCACAGCCTTTGGTTCAGATGGGAGGTAGTTTTGCTTGAACTCACACTCTCAAAGTTAACTAATAAGAGATTCCGCAGCTTCCTTTTCTGAGTTAACACAAATACACCCTCTGCCCCTAATATTCAAACTGACCGCATATGCGAATACTATTCCTGTGCTCTTCTAGGCAGTTCTGGAAATGTGAGATTGTTTATATGTGTAAAGGCTCTTATGTGATCCGTCAGCTTTGTTTTCCAGAGCCACTGCTCTTCAGTTGTTTGATTTTTGGGTTTCACTCTCTGACCAACATTCCACTTTGCCCATTAGAGTTGCTTCATTGTTGACTCTGGGTATTTGGCCTTTATTTCTGTGACTGGGAAAGTAACTTTAAATTTCAGTCTTCCTAAATTTTGTGGAGGCTTGTGCAGTAGGTGAAGGTTGTTTTGAAGAGGGGGGATCCCGGTGAGACTACTTTTAGTGTAAGTGTCCTGAGGGATCGCCCAAGGTCAGTTCTCATTCATCTTGAGGCCAAACCCTGGCTGTTCTGGTCTCTCCATTGCCCCCGACTCCCCTCCTTTTTGGGGGACCCAGATTCTTCAAGGCTCAGAGTAATCTTACTAAGCAAGACTGCTTTCTGGATATTGCTGTTTTGCCTTTCGACAGTCTCCTAGGTTTTATCATCCCCATTGCTTATTCTGGGACATGATTGATCTCTCTGAGGGCAAAGACTTCAAGTTGTTCATTTCTCCGTTGATTCTTTCTGCACAAGTCATTGCCCTTCACCAATTTAAAACCTTTCAAATTCTCTCCCTGGGCTCCTTGAGGCAAGGGACTGTTTTATTCATCTTTTGTGTAACTTTTGCACCTAACACAATGCTTGGCCTAGACCACACGGTCAATAAATCGTTTTTGAATTGCTGAGAGAATGAAGGGATGATTGCATATTAAGGGAGCAAAGGGACCCAGTCCTCTAGGAAATCAGGGAAATCGGGGACAAGATGATACTACCCACTGTGGTCCGTAAGGATGAGTTTGGAAAGTGGGAACGAAAGACATTCTATGTAGAAGGAACTGCTTTTGATACCTCTTCTTAGTGCTTAATGTTATAACCTGTGCTTAGTCAATTCCACAGACATTTATTGTGTTCTTTTCAGCATATGTTTCTTTCTTTGTTTTTATATTTAAGGGTGATGCCTACATTTTTGGGAAGAATATCTCACTAATTTTTTATATCCTACAGAGCAGGGAATCCTTTATTGTTTATAGTTAGGACCCAAACACTCAGTGAATCAATTACTTTACTCGGACTTTTTCCTGTTGCGTATGTTTCCAAACAGTTGACAGTGAAAATATAGTGGTGGGCAATGCTTGTGTGAGAGGTGGAAGAATGTAGGTGACCTCTTTGGAAAATGGATGGAATCCAAAGTAAACTCCTCTTCTGAGAGATTTTAAGGGCTGAAATCAGTGGACATACCACAAGTAACTTTTCATCTTCAATACTTGATGGCTGTGTGTTTTTCCTCATCTATGAAAGCCAAGATTGGCGATTAACATCACCATGCCATTGAAAAGCAAGGTTGCTCTGGTTTGGGGGATTCCTTTTTAGCCAGTTATAGAAGAATATTGATAGGCCCTCCAAAAATATAACCTTGAACTTTAGAAATGTACAGAGGGGAGAATGAAGGTGGGGTGATCTTGGACAAAGTTGGATGTTAGAAGTGGGATGATACTTGGGAGTTTGGAAAGTGGGTACTGAGGAAAATATGCAGTAAGAAGAACTTGAGCATTCTGGAATAGAAAGGATGAGTTGAGGTGATGTTTTAAACCAAGTTCCGAAACTTCCACTATCGCAGCTATTGATGAGTGTTGACTACGCTTGGAGTGAAAGTAAGATGTGCTTGATTTACTCTCTGTAAGTAGTGAGTTAATGTGTATAAGCAAACATGACCATAAAGGCTGGAGCTTAGGGGGGAATATCCCTTGTCCTGATGTCAGGGACTTACACAAGATAGAAATATATGTACGAGTGAAAGTGTAGGTAGTTATCTAGAGTGACACCTTCCTTTTCACGATAAGGGACACATGTGCCCAATGCTATTTTTCATACAGTTTTCATATGCTTATCTTGAACTTGAAGAACCCGAGTTGTTGTGAACAATAAGTGGCAAGAACAAATATCTTATGAGGATGGCCTAGTAAAAAACAAAAGCTCGGTCAGCAGAGATTACTTTATATAAACATAAATGTTCTATTTCAGTATTTTTATTTTTTTTTATTTTTTTATTTTTATTTTTTTTTTGAGATGGAGTCTCGCTCTGTCCCCCAGGCTGGAGTGCAGTGGCCGGATCTCAGCTCACTGCAAGCTCCGTCTCCCGGGTTCAGGCCATTCTCCTGCCTCAGCCTCCCGAGTAGCTGGGACTACAGGCGCCCGCCACCTCGCCCGGCTAATTTTTTGTATTTTTTAGTAGAGACGGGGTTTCACCGTGTCAGCCAGGATGGTCTCGATCTCCTGACCTCGTGATCCGCCCATCTCGGCCTCCCAAAGCGCTGGGATTACAGGCTTGAGCCACCGCGCCTGGCCTATTTCAGTATTTTTAAAACATTTTAACACTCAGCAGTACATTTTATATCATGACCTGGTGCACACACAAACATACATGCATGTGCACGGGTGTTGAAAAGAAAGCCGAATTACAAGTTCTACAAAAAATATTATAATGCTTTTTAATTAATATTCAATTTTTATTTTAAAAATTCTAGTCTTTATATATTAAACTGATTTTACAACTTGCTAATGGGTCCTAATAAGCAGTCAGAAAAAAACTATTCTAAGTATTGTGGAAATTTGCCTTAATTTGTTTATTGAATAGTTGCTAGTCTGGATGAGACTTTTGTTTTTCTTTTTGTGTGGATTTCTGTCATTTTACAGAAAGTTCATACCCCTATGCTCCTCTCCCTCGCTGGATTATTTTTTCTGTGTAAGGGTCTTTACTTGTTTCCAAATCAGATTAAAGTGAGTAATATGTGATTTGGACCAGCTCCAGTGTGCATCATCATCATCATCATCTTGATCCCCATCAGCATCAAAGGTGGGACTGATTCATTTAGAATGGTGACAGGAGCCACTTAACTCCCTGTTTATTTAGATTATACTTGAAGAGGTTGTTGACGTTCAAGAATAAGGAGAAGCCGAGGTTACACACACCCAAAGGATGAGAGGGAGGTAGGGAAGATGACCCCCATATATTGTTCAGAAATAAAAAATGAAAGCAAATCGTTAGTAGGGACAGCTCTTTGCATTCAAAGACACAAGAGCTTAATTGTTGTCATTGTCCTTATCATTAAAATCTTGCTTTCCTCCTCCTTCATCTTTTCCCCTCTTCTTTGTCCTTTATTTATTGAGCATTTATCAGGTCTTCCTGTAGGTGAGGCTGGGCATAGAAAGCTCAGTTAATATCAAGTTAATATTAAGGTTCACTTGAGTAAGGGAGTGAATAATTACACGTCTGACTATTAGTGGCAGAACTCTGAATATCTTGGTCACAAGTTACAGAGGGATAAGGATCAACCAACACCTTTAAGGAGGTGGCTGTTTGGCCTCTGAAAGAGGTACCAGTTGGATGTTATTTTGAGAGGTATCTATACGTGTATAGGTTGTAGCATAGGCAACATTCCAAAAAGAGGGAATGGGACAAGTAAATATAAGGGGGTTGTTTTTTATTTAGAGGCCAAGTTGTAGAAAAGATAGTTGCACATCTTTCTTTTTTTGAATCGGAGTCTTGCACTGTTGCCTGGGCTGGAGTGCAATGGCGCGATCTCGGCTCACTGCAACCTCCGCCTCAGGTTCAAGTGATTCTCCTGCCTTAGCCTCCTGAGTAGCCGGGATTATAGGCACGTGCCACCATGTCCAGCTATTTTTTTTTTTTTTCGTTTTTAGGAGAGAGAGGGTTTCACCATGTTGGCCAGGCTGGTCTTGAACTCCTGACCTCGTGATTCACCCACCTTGGCCTCCCAAAGTGCTGGGATTACAGGCGTGAGCCACTGTGCCTGGCAGTTGCACATATTTTTAATCACTGGTCTCAGACTCTGTGTCCTGGGATGTAGCTTCTCAGGGTAACATGCAAGACCTTAGACAACTGAAAGGAACAGCACGTTCACAGTTAAAAGTGCTTTGTGATGTGGCTTGACTCTATAGAGCACATCAAGATGAGCACCATAGGAGCAAGCTTAGAAAGGGAGATTTAGAGGCATGTTATGGTTTACTTTGAATGACAGGCTGGAAGTTAAGATATGGCATGAAAACAGGCCTTGGTCTAGCCTCTTGCATTATCTCATTTAATGCTCACTCACACTCCATAAAGTACCTACTCTTTTTTTTCTTTTCTTTTTTTTTTTTTTTGAGGCGGAGTCTCGCTCTGTCACCCAGGCTGGAGTGCAGTTGCGTGATCTCGGCTCACGGCAAGCTCCACATACCAGGTTCACACCATCCTCCTGCCTCAGCCTCCCGAGTAGCTGGGACTACAGGTGCCCGCCACAACGCCCGGCTAATTTTTTATATTTTTACTAGAGATGGGGTTTCACTATGTTAGCCAGGATGGTCTTGATCTCCTGACCTTGTGATCCGCCCACTTCAGCCTCCCAAAGTGCTGGGATTACAGGCGTGAGCCACCGCGCCCAGCTAAAGTACCTACTCTTATGCCTATTTTATAGAGGGAGAAACTGAGGCCTAGAGAGGTGACATAAATGTCTAAGGTTACACATCTGAACTTTAACTCAGACTGTAAATTCCTACTTCACCATCAGTGTGCACCAGAGCAGAGGTTGAAAACTGGTGGTCTCTGAGCTCAGTATACCTCAGAGTTCTGTCCTGTTTGATACTGTATTTAAGACATTTTTAAAAAAACATGGTTACTAACATGTAAAAATGGGGGACATTTTCATTTAAAAAAAAATCAAAATGTCCAGCTGCTCCTGCAACACTGAAAACTCTGGCAGCCCCAGGGCCGTAATCCTTCCTACAAGAAACTGCCAGATCTTCTTTTGACCGTGTCTGTCTGAGGGAGACGTGTGTGCTGTGGCTGCTACTGTCTCAGTTCATCCTGTTTTCTCCCAGACGCTGAGGTTCGGTGTTAGTTGCTATTTATTGTTCTTGCACTGACAGGTTGGTTTGTTTGTTTGTTTGTTTTAAACTCCTCGCCTACCTGGTTCCTGTAGGCCAACTGGATTGACCCTATAGGTGTATGAGTTTGAGGCCCTGGCACATAGCCTTCTGTTAGTCAAGGATGATTGGTCTAGTGGAGTGGGAAGCCCAGAAGCCAGGAGGAAATAAGAATAGATGGAACTAGGGTTTTAGCCTTGGGCTGGAGAAGCCATAGGGCTTGGTGAATAAATTACTTTTGCGATGAGAGGGTTGGGCAAACATATGACTTTTGGAACCTGGATGATGGGGAGAATGGTGTTGCTCTTAAAAGAAAATGGAAGGTTGCCAAGAGGACCTGGCTTGGGATGGACTGTGGTGTTGGGTTTGAGGTTCTGGTAGAGCGAGAACCCAGAAGAATGCTTACATGAGCCCTGTGAGAAGCTGGGACTATGGTACTGGAACTCTGGAGATGAGGGTTTGGGGCTTTGGCTTTGTATTGACTATTGGGTTTGTACTGGTGATTGGTGAGGGATGAGCATGCCCTGGGGGAGAGCTTCCTTTTGGAAATGGGAAGAAGTGGGTTGAGGTCTGAATGAAAAAATGAACCAGCTACAAACAGTTCAAAGTCTCATATTGACTTTTTGGGGTCAAGTGCCTTATCTTGCAAATAAATCAACTGTTTATCCGAATAGAGGAGTAAAATAACAGTCTTCAACTTTTGAACATGGGAACTGGTAAAACCTCTGCTCGTAGAATCAAAGGCAGATATGCTGTTTGATGGGTGACACCTGTAACTTATGTCTGTGCCTATTTCACTGAGCCTTATTAAGGTAAAACGAATTCTAATAGTGACCTTTTCTTGGTATCATAGATGATACAAAATGTGAAAAAGAAGTTGCTGGAGCCCCAAGATGGGAAAAAAATGCCAGAGGAAAATGCTCTGTGCTTGAGATTTATCCTTGCTTTTAACCAGTTTAGAATGGAATGTCCTTTTCAAATTCAGAGAAGCTTTTTTTTTTTTTTTTCTCCTTGGCTTGTTTGCTTAGGATTCCCTCCAACTTATTGTTTCTTAATCAGCTATGTCCTCAGCTCCTCTGTCTTCTCCTACTTGGTTCCCTTTTGATCCCTAAAGGTCTTATTGTTTTAGGACATTCTAAGCACAAGTAGGGTGAATCTGTCTCAGATGTGAGTGTTGTACATGGAAATCATCCAGGAGGGCATTTCTTTTGTTCTCATAGAGACTTGTCTCCTTTTGGGGCCATATAACTCTGACATTTTTAGTTTAATTCAAATTGGTGTTTTTATTTTTCGTTCCTGGTTAGCTTTATTTTATTACATGTGCACAGTAATATGAGTTCCTATACATTTTTTCCTAGAAATAAAATAATTTTATTATGTTGTTTTATTTTTGATACTAGTCATATTATGACAGTAATATGTGTGCACAATACAAGATTTGAAGTACAGGAAGGGTGTACAGTAAAACCATTTAATTCAGGGACTGTCCATAGATAGAGTTCAGTATTACCTGAGGTTTCAGGTGTTCACTGGGGGTCTTGAAACATATCCCCATGCCTACAAAAATCAATCAATCTATCTATCTATCTATCTATCTATCTATCTATCTGAGATCTATCTATCTATCTCTTTTTGCTCAGGCTGCAGTGCAATGGTGCGATCTTGGCTCACTGCAACCTCCACCTCCCGGGTTCAAGCGATTCTCCTGCCTCAGCCTCCCGAGTAGCTGGGATTACAGGCATCCGCCACCATGCCAGGCTAATTTTGTATTTTTAAGCAGAGACAGGGTTTCTTCATGTTGGCCAGGCTGGTCTGGAACTCCTGACCTCAGGTGATCTGCCTGTCTTGGCCTCCCAAAGTGCTGGGATTACAGGTGTGAGCCACCGTGCCGTGCCTATCTGTCTGTATGTCTATCTATCTATCTATCTATCTATTGATCTATCTATCAATCAATCAATCAATAATCTATCTCCTGTGTATCTGGAGATAAATACCAAGGATTGGAATTGCTGAATCAAGGGATAGTTACATTTTAAATTTCAGTGTAGGCTGTGCCATGAATTGGGTTTTTGCTTTGTATTTGTGAAGCAATGTGGTGTGGAGATGACCCTAAGACTCAAATGCTCGTCTGTTCTCTGGTGTAAACCAATTGTGTGGCCCAAGAAAGTCGTTTTCTTAACCTTTGTCTTTGTGGTGCTTTCCTTTCCTCATTTGTTAAGAAGGGCACAGACTTAGTTATTTCTAAAGTTTAGTAATTTGTTGATTCTCTCAGTCTCACTCTTTTTTGGTCCTTCCAGGAAATGGAGCTTTATGATTTTTTTTTTTTTTTTCCTGTGTAAGTATGAGTCTGTAAAGAACTCTGGGCTTTGGAAGCCTTGCTAACCACAGCTTTACTTTGATTGTTTTAAAGCACTATGTCTGGTGTGTGCTTTACGTTAAAAGCAGAGCTTATATGGCTGATTACCTTTTTTTAAAAAAAAAAATATGGTGAGTGGTAAGTAGGCAGTTAGTGACCAGGAAACTCATATAGTCAGCTTTTTATTATTGATCAAGAGTGGAGGCAATGGATTTTTAGACTTAAGGAAAAAGTTTTATTTTTATAATAGCTGTAAAAAAAAAAGCAGTAGGGCTATGATAGACAGTTTTTAAGAAACAGCAACATTTTATTTATGACTTTGGAACAGACCAGAAGAGGTAGCTTTTGATCTTTTGAATTGATCTTTTGGATTTGATCTTTTGAGCTTTTGATATTTTGTAATGTGAAGGTAAAATAGGAATTTTTGGAAATTTTGAGATATTTAGCCAGTATTGTGTAAAAAGATGATTGGATTTCCTGGTGATTAGCAAGCTAGATCTATTTAAAAACTGAAACCCAAGTAAACAAAATTTCATGGGAATTCGGCCAAGCGCGGTATCCAAGTGCGGTGACAATGGGTCACTCCTGTAATCACAGCACTTCGGGAGGCCATGGCAAGAGGATTCCTTGAGTGCAGGAGTTTGAGGTTAACCTGGGCAACGTAGTAAGGCTGTGTCTCTACAAAAATTTTTTTTAAAAATTAGTAAGGGGTGGTGGCATGTACCTGTATAGAGGTGGGAGGATTGCTTGAGCAGGGAGGTCAAGGCCGCAGTGAGCCATGATTGTGCTATTGTATCCCATACAGCCTGGGTGACAAAGACCCTTGTCTCAAAAAAAATTAATATAAATTTATGTTTATTTCTCATACTGCATTTTTTCTTTAGAATTTGCTCCTGTAAGGCTGGACACGGTGGTTCACGCCTGTAATCCCAGCACTTTGGGAGGCCGAGGCAGGCAGATCACGAGGTCAGGAAAAAAAAAAAAAAAGAATTTGCTCCTACAACATTAAGCAATGTATTTGGATTCCAAGTTAAAAGACTTGGAATTTAGGTTGTTAATATAAATGCATTTCTTCTGGAAAATTTTTGAGCCCTTAGTTACTCATTTTAGGAAAATCACTTACTAAATCAATCTCTCTCTGTCTCTTTTTTTTGCTTGAGATGGAGTCTCGTTCTGTTGCCAGGCTGGAGTGCAGTGGCATGATCTCGGCTTACTGCAACCTCCGTCTCCTGGGTTCAAGCGATTCTCATGCCTCAGCCTCCTGAGTAGCTGGGATAACAGGCATGTGCCACCACACCCAGCTAATTTTTTTATTTTTAGAAGAGACAAGGTTTTGCCATGTTGGCCAGGCTGGTCTGGAACTCCTGACGACCACAGGTGATCCACCAGCCTCGGCCTCCCAAAGTGCTGGGATTATAGACCTGAGCTGCTGTGCCCTGCCTAAATCTCTTTAAGTATATAAATGTATTCAACTAGGTGTAGAGTAGCAAAAAAAAAAAAAAAAAAAAGAAAGAAAGAAAGAAAGAATTATTTAACTGTTCTACAGGCCAGGCATGGTGGCTCACACCTGTAATCCCAACCCTTTGGGAGGCAGAGGAGGCCAGATCACCTGAGATCAGGAATTCAAGACCAACCTGGCCATCATGGTGAAACCTTGTCACTACTAAAAATAAAAAAATTAGCCAGGCGTGGTGGCGCACGCCTGTAATCCCAGCTACTCGGGAGGCTGAGGCAGGAGAATCTCTTGAACCTGGGAAACGGAGGTTGCGGTGAGCTGAGATCATGCCACCGCATTCCAGCCTCGGTGACAGAGTAAGACTCTGTCTGAAAAAAAAAAAAAAGGTAAATGTTCTACAGCAGAGGTTAGGTTTACATATATTCACAGAATAGAATTTTATGTAATCACTAAAAACACTATTTTTGATGAATTTTCAGAGACAGATCTCATTTTAATGGTAGTTACCTTTTCAAAGAGGCTTTTGTTGGCTATTCCATCTAGTTTGAGCCTTAATTATTTTCCGTATCTTACATATACTACCTTATATATATTATCAGTAAATACAAGGTATGTCTATTTTGTACTCTGTGTGTGTGTGTGTGTGTTTATCCTGTGCCTACTATACTGTCTTATGCATAGGAGGCACACATAACTTGTTGCAATGAATGAATGACCGTAGAGAGTACACATAATATTGTAGAGAGTACACATAATATTACGTGAAAAAAGCAGGACACTAAAAACATAGTATAATTCCTTTCATATAAATTATGTACAGTTCCGTAAACATAAACATAAAACATAGTACACTTTCAGATTTGTAGTTAACATATATATATGGATGTAGAGAAAAAAAGATTGGTAGGAAATAATCCTAAATTTTAGCTGTTACCTCTGTGCTGTGGGTCCTGCATAATTTTGAAGAGACAATCTTTAAATACAAATGGGTGAAGTAAATATTGAAGATTATGTCACCCTGATAATGTATTTTACCCTTTCCACATTAAAGGTGGTCACCTTACCTAAAATGATATATTACAATACCGTGGCCTTTTCTCCTCTTGAGTAAAATGTACTGTATCTCTGTAGTGTGACAGGTTTTATATCTACTTGAGGTTTAAATTATGATCTAAGAGTTGCACTTTTAAGAAACTGGCTTTAATTTCACATCAGTTGAAGTTAAAGGGTGGTGAAAGTATATTAGATCTGCTACAAGTGTGTAATTATAATTATTGACACATTTTCAACTCTTAAGTGTGATGCATTGCCCATGATTTTGACAGCTGTGACTACATTAAACCTGCTGGAATACTCTTTTCACAAAGATTTGTTTAAACTTAGAATTGTCAGAAGGATTCTCCATAAAGTGGATGAACACAGATTTCGAGGTGAAATGGTGGTTCATTTCCCACTGTGCCTGTTGATTTTTCGTCTGTTAAATGTTAAACAGAAGATTACCTGGATTTAGTTTTCATGTCAAGAAACCTGGGAATTTTATTTTATTTTTACATAGTATAAAAAATGTGTGCTGCTATTGCTTTGTGATAGGACTCTATGCAGTGATAGCGTAGAATCTCATTCTGTCTCCTTCTGAAGGTCCCCAACCACATAACTCCAAACTGACAGACTTGATGTTGCATAACATCCTTATTTTCTGAACGTCTCCTTCAAGAAAGTTCACATATTATCTCCTTTTCATGGCCATTCTATCCTTCTATATAGATTTATTAAGTAGCTACTGTGTGCCAGGCACTGAGAATATAGACAGAAAGGCTGTCAGAGAGCTCAGCTTGGCAGAGGCAGAAAAAGAAATAGCCAACGTACAGTAGAGTGAAGCGCCACATTAGAGCTCTAAACGTAAAATTGAGATGTACAGTTCTGTTTGAGGGTACTGGAGGTCATCTCAGGGAACGGATGTTCTTGAGTATCTTCAAGGTTAAGTAGGATGTTATCAGGTGGGGAAAGGGTCTTCTAGGCACAGAGGCTTTCAGTAGAGACAGCAACCTTTAAAACTGAATATGGCTAGAACCTTGCTACTCAGCAGGTGGTCCTTGGGTCGGCAGTGATGGCATCAATAGAAATAAAGAGTCTCAGGCTTGCCTGAAATCCTGCTGGAGCAGAATCAGCTTTGCAACAGTATCCCCCAGTGATCTGAATGCTTCCAAAAGTTTGAGAAACATTGGACTTGAGCATAGGAAGGGGTAAAAGATGGGAGAGCTTGGAAAGTAGACCACCTGCAAAGGAGATTGGATTTTTTTTTTTTCTAGCAAAAAGTTGATAATGGAGAAGTGACATTATCAGATTTATATTTTCTAAAGATTATCTGGAAGTACATGTAGAGCAGCATCTGCCAAGAATGTTTCTTGAAACCTTAATTGTATATAAGGTGCTTCACCAAAAAAGGTCCTCAAATAAGTTTGAAAAATGCAGGATATTATATTCTTCTCTCAGACAATATAAAGTATCATAGTAAATTGAAAGTTTTGAGAAATTAACTTTGAAGAAAACCATTCACTTAACCACTTATCCTGGAATATCCCTAGGGTGTTCCACATTTATTCCACAGTGGAACTCTTTGTAGCCTCGCAGCTGTTAATACCCTAGGGATGGTGGATAACATTCTGCTGAACTCATTTTGGAAAATGCTAGCGCTGCTTCCTAAACCTCAGACACTTAGCCTTATCTGAGTAGGGTAACTGACTGTCCAGGTTTAGCGGAGATCCTGGGATGCCAGACTTTCGCTGCTAAACTGGGCAAACTGGGGTGGAGTTGGGTACCCTTCCTAGCAGTTTACCACATATATTACTATTTACTTTATTTTCTTTAGGTAGGCTCAGCCTTCTTTCCTTCAATTCCTGTTTTAGTCTCATTTTCATGGACTGGTCCCCCAACTTGTCTGCATTGGAAGCACCTGGGGAGTTTCCAGACCTGAGCCTGTGCCCACCTCGTGAGGTTGTGATTTAATTGGTCTGGGGTATGCATTGGCCCTTGGGATATGAGGGAGACTTTTCAAAAAGTCCTCAGGTTATTCAAACGTCATGAAAGTTTGTCCAAAGCCATTATGCCTGTGGAAACGTAGTCTTGAAATGCTGCTTAAGAATTTATTTTAATATATAATACAAAAAATGACCATTAAAAACAAAAAAAAATAGTTGAAGAATCACCTAGCAGCATGTGAGGCAACCACCAGTTGTACATGTTCCACACTTTGGGAAACGCTTAGGGGAATAATCGAAGTGTGGGCAAAAATTAGGGGGCTGGAGCTTATTTGGTGAGTGGCGTGGCTGGAAACGATATTGCAGATTTCAGGGCTGTTTGGGAGTCTGAGCCCATGAGATGTGGTGACTGATGTGGTCTGTAAGGTGGAATAGAGTAGGAAAAGGAGAATCTGATAACTGCAGGCAACCTGGGGGTACATGATGATCATATTACTGGAAAGGGGTCCCAATCCAGACCCCAAGAGAGGGTTCTTGGACTCACGCAAGAAAGAATTGGAGGCGAGTCTATAAAATGAAATCTAGTTTATTAAGAAAGTAAAGGAAGAATGGCCCTTCCGTAGGCATAGCCCCCCAAGGGCTGCTGGTTGCCCATTTTTATGGTTATTTCTGAATTATTTGCGAAACAAAGGGTGGATTATTCTTGTCTGCCCTTTTAAGACCATATAGGGTAACTTCCTGACATTGCCGTGGCATTTGTAAACTGTCATTGTGCTGGTGGGAGCATAGCAGTGAGGATGACCAGAGGTCACTCTCATTGCCGTCTTGGTTTTGGTGGGTTTTTGGCTGGGTTCTTTACTGCAACCGGTTTTATCAGTGAGGTCTTTATGACCTGCATCTTGTGCCGACCTCCTATTTCATCCTGTGACTTAGAATGCCTGTCTGGGAATGCAGCCCAGTAGGTCTCAGGCTTATTTTACTCAGCCCCTATTCAAGATGGAGTTGCTCTGATTCAAATGCCTCTGACAATCACATGACAGAGCAGGAAGATGTGGGGAATGCAGCAAGGTGACAGGCTCTATTTGAGAGGACTTGGGATGTCCAAGTAGAGCTGTCTGGTGGGTTGTCAGAAGAAAAACAGACGGGGCATGCTGGCTTATGCTTGTAATTCTAGCACTTTTGGAGGCTGAGGCAGGAGGATTGCTTTAGGCCAGGAGTAGGAAACCAGCCTGGGCAACATAGCAAGACCCTATCTCTATTTAAAGAATTAAAAATAGGCCAGGTGCAGTGGCTCAGGCCTGTAATCCCAGCACTTTGGGAGGCTGAGGCTGGGGGATCACCTGAGGTCAGGAGTTCAAGACCAGCCCGGCCAACATGGTGAAACCCCATCTCGACAAAAATTAGCAGGGCGTAATGGTTATGTAATCCATAACCAATAGTAATCCCAGCTACTCTGGATGCTGAGGCAGGAGAATCTCTTGAACCCGCAAGATGGAGGTTGCAGTGAGCCGAGGTCGCGCCACTGCACTCCATCTTGGGTGACAGAGCGAGACTGTGTCTCAAAAAATAAAAATAAAATTAAAAAGAAGAAAAACAATTAATATTTAATAGCTTAGAGAGGAGAGGGCTAGATAGAGATGAGAGCCTCTACTTCTTGGTACAGGAGGCAGTAAAGTTCAAATGGGGATCAGAAGCTCCCTGGAGAAAGGGGAGAGGGTGGATCTGTCCCCTTGGTCCAAGGGATGAGTTCTTGGAGAAGGACGTTGAGAGAAGAGTCTGGGAACAGCCTGAGAGGTAGGAGGAACACAGAAGAGAGGCTCCTATCGTCATAGAGAGGAAGGGAAGGCTCCTCCCAGGTAGCCCTGAGAACCCAGTAAGAGAAGAGCTCAGGAGCGTGTTTTGTTGGAAGTTAGTCATCATTAGTAGTGTTTGTAAGTTTAGCATAAAGGAGGAAACCAACTTTTCGTGGGTTGAGAGGGAGGAGACCACTAGATCAAGTGACTTTTTTTTTTTTTTTTTTAAGTTTTTACTGAAGAAAAAGCCTGGCATAGTGTGGGACCTTAGGGAATAAGTATGGATTTCTTTGGGGAGTAGTCATCTTCTGGTTACTCATGAAGTTATGTCAACAAGGAAGAAAAAATTACAAGAAACATTCACATATTCACCGAAAAAGTGCCAGAGTTACCTGGGGCCCCATAAAATCCGTTTATTTTCAAATCATAACCTCTCACCTTTTCTCCCCATCTTCCCTAAAGTTTGCTCTGTTATTCTCTAGACACAACAATCTCAATTTCTGAATTGATATTCTTGTAAATGTCATTAGGATTTCTTACGGTGCTGATAAGGCTGCTTGTGATTAAGTGTTCAACCTTTGTCTATATGTGGTGCACATTTCTGGAAGGCTTTGTAGTTTACCAAAGCAACACTGCATTTTACATGATCCTCTTAATAACCTTGTACAGGAGGCAGGGCAGAAAATGATATTATTTTATTTTACAGGGAGAAAAAAGCCTTTGAGGTTTAAATATATTAAGGAGAACCTGCTAATGATGAATGATTTAGTGATGGATCCAGGGTGCAATTCTGGTCTCTCTGGTACAGTATTTCTTCCTTATGGTGGAGGAGGATGGGGGAAGGGTATCTTCTTTTTTTTTTTCCCAATTAGTTCATAATTTCCTTGAGGATGGGGACCATGTGTTCATTGTTGAGACTGTGGGTGTTGGGGATGGGTAGGAGAGCCCTTTGGTCCAAGCTTTACCACACACAAGGACTTCACATTGTCTTGATACTACCTTTGTATCACGGAATCCCATAAATATCCAGAATTGTATATTTTCTTTTTCTTTCTTTTTTTTCTTTGAGTCAGGGTCTTACCCTGTCACCCAGGCTGGATTGCAGTGGCACAATCATGGCTCACTGCAGCCTCAACCTCCTGGGCTCAGGTGATCCTCCCACTTCAGCCTCCTGAATAGCTGAGACTATAGTGCGTACCATCACACCTGGCTAATTTTTGTATTTTTTTTGTAGAAGCGGAGTTTCACCATGTTGCCCAGGCTGGTCTTGAACTCCTGGGCTTAAGCAATCCACCTGCCTCAGCCTCCCAAAATGCTGAGATTACAGGCATAAACCACTGTGCCTGGCCCAGGATTCTGTATTTTCAACAGGATTGAAAGAAGGTAGCATGGATCCTGTAACTTTGAACTTGCATCTCAGTATTGGACCATATAATTATCTTGAGACCAGCCCGATAGTATTGCTTGGCATGTTTTGTAAATATTTAAAACATACACAGTTTTTGTCATCCTGTTTTTACATTTAAAAAACATTTTTTGATACCAGAAATCATCTATAGTGGAAGTGGCCCAAACCTCTCGACTTCAAAGGGACCCTTCTCTGTATGTGCATGGAAGGACCTGAAAATGAACCAGCCCCTGTAACAAAGCTCAAGTCCAGTAAAGATGTTTTGTAACCACCATAGGGCTCACCACAGACACTTAATAAATACTTGTTAGTTTGAATTGAGGGAGGTGTTGTTTTGTGTTAAACATTCTCCACATTTATCACAATGGACCACTGACAATTTTTAATTTTTTGTAACGATCTTTCCCATGAGTCATTAAAGATACGGCACTAGGATTTGGGGAAGGGGAATGATGAAAGAGAATACAGAAATGGAATTAGCAAGTTTTAGGACAAGAGATGAGAAGTTTTGAGTGAGTGAATAGTTGAAAGCGGGAAGGCATTGCTCAGGGGAAACTGGAAATAGGTGGAGGCACTTTTAAGACGGCAGACCACGGGGATATGAGGATGAGACAGGAGTAATGCAGAGCTGATATCTTAAGGGGGAAACTGAAGGCTTTTTTTCAACTTTAATTATAGCCACAGGATAAAAGCACGTTATAGCACTTTTTTTCTACCTCTACTAAGGGCTAGGAGGATATAATCTGTCTCGTAGAGTCTTGTCAAAGAATCTGCACTTCAGACTACATTGAAATGTATTTCTTTTTAAGTTTTTGGGGTGTCACAGGTTGAGGAAGAGGAATAAACATTTGATTCCTTGTGTTTACATTAAAATTTCAAGCTACTATTTCATGATGAAGCGAGGAACTTTTTAGTCATTGAAGAGATTTAGGCGGATGAGTTAATGTTTGGTCATCAGAAAATGTAGCATGAGGAGCATGTTTCTTTTGGGAGGAGAAAAAAGCAAAATATGAGTCAGACAAAAACATCAAGTCATTTCCCGCCACTCGATGCAGCCACCCTTTTGCTGAAGGACCATCGACCCTGCAAGTCTAATTCAGACAGTGATGACCACTGGCATTTGAAGCAGACTTCACAGTTTATAAAGCTCTTCCCCCTGAAGGCCACTCACAGTGTTGCTGACTCTTTGTATAACATTGGCACTTCTGATGAGGTGGGCACAAGTGAGTTATTCTTCTGGGGAAGGTGCTTTGATTTAAAACCTAAAAATGCCATCTGTAATCCTAATGGGACAGAGTTTTCCTTTGTGAGGGCCCATCAGTTATTCATTGACAATGACATGGACTGTCACCCAGTCTGGAGTGCAGTGGCGCGATCTTGGCTCACAACCTCCACTTTTTGGGCTAAAGTGATCCTCCCATATCAGCCTCCTGAATAGCTGGGACCACAGGTGCAAGCCACCACATCTGGCTAATTTTGTGTGCGTGTGTGTATGTGTGTGTGTATATATATATATACACACTTTTTTTTTTTTCTTTTTTAGAGACGAGGTTTCATCATGTTGCCCAGGCTGGTCTCAAACTCCTAAGCTCAAAAATGTCTGTCCTCCTTGGTCTCCCAAAGAGCTGAGATTACAGGTGTGAGCCACCATGCCTGGCCAGTTCGTTGGCATTTTTGAAAAATGCTAAAAGGCAGTTAACTAGCCTGTAACATTGGGAGAGTGTGAGGTTTGTCTTAGATACTTATTTTATTTTTGAGATGGAGTCTTGCTCTGTTGCCAGGCTGGAGTGCAGTGGTGTGATCTTGGCTCACTGCAACCTCCGCCTCCCGGGTTCAAGCGGTTCTCCTGCCTCAGCCTCCTGAGTAGTTGGGACTACAGGCATGCACCACCATGCCCAACTAATTTTTGTATTTTTAGTGGAGATGGGGTTTTACCATGTTGACCAGAATGGTCTCCATTTTCTGACCTTGTGATCCACCCACCTGGGCCTCCCAAAGTGCTGGGATTACAGGTGTGAGCCACCGCACCCAGCCTGAAAAAGATACTCATTTTTTTCATTTTGGATTTGCCAATATGATGGCAGAACACTGTCATTGTCTTCCGGTATCTCTGTTCTTGATCTTTCAGTGATTTTTTTATGTTGTGTTCCATTTTGCTGGGTATCAAATTATCACCAAGTCTTTGTGCAAATCCAGAGAGGTAACTAACTAGAAATATGTGTGTGGAAGATAGGTATGAAATGTTAGGAAAAAGAAAATGCTTCTTCCTAACTTTTTTTTTTTTTAAACTCCTTTGGGGTCTGATTGATTCATGCTTTTTTATTTGTTGAAATTTTTTGAATACTAACTATGTGCTAGGCTCTGTGTTGATTATGTGTTGGTGACACTGAGACCAAAGGTGCTATTCCTGGCTTCAAGAGAATTCATGGCTTAGTAAAAGGAACACGTAAATCAGTGGTTACAGTACAGCTTGGCAAATGCGGGTGTGCACAATGTACAGCAGTGACCCAGAGGGGGAAACCTCACCCACGTTGGGGAGAAGGATGTAGGGAAGCTTCTGATCCTGGAAGGTATTACGTGAGGACTTGAAGAATAAGTAGAAGTTAGCCTGGTAATGTAGAGGAAGGGCATTTTAGCGTAGGGAAACTTCATTGTAAAGATAGAAGGCATAAGAAGAGCATAGTACAAGCTGGGAATGCAGGTGGTTTAGTTGAACTGCAGCTTAGGGTGCCTGTGGGAATTGATGTGACATAAGGCTGGAGAGGTGGATAATGGCTATGTCATGAAGACTACTTATTGCTTCCTAAACAATTCAGGTCTTATCCTGAAATATGCTAGCTAGGATTTTAGGCAGGAAAAGGATCTGATTAGATTTGGATTTTGGAACAGTTATGAGCAGCAGCTATAAGAATATTCTTTTTCAGTGGTGTCTATTCATCTATGCTTTAGACTGAATTGTGTCCTTCCCAGTTCATGTGCTGAAGCCCTGACCCTCAGTGTGCTGCTATTTGGAGATGAGGTCTTTGGGAGGTGATTAGGTTTAGGTGAGGTCATGAAGGCGGGACCTTCCTGATGGGATTAGTGAGCTTGTAAGAAGAGATACCAGAGAACTTGCTGTCTCTTTCCTACACGAGAACACAGCAAGAAGGCTGCCCCTCTGTTAGCCAGGAAGAGGGCCCACACTAGAACCTGACCATGGCATCCTGATCTTGGACTTCTAGCCTCTAGAACTGTGGGAAAGTAAATTTCTGTTTAAGCCATCCAATCTGTGATGTTTTATTATGGCAGCCTGAGTAGACTAATACAATCTATTTATTATTTGGGTAATTGTGAAACTAGGAACAGGAAGAATATTATAGTAATTCAAGTAAGTAGCAATAATTTGGCTACTGTCTTCTGTTTTAAAAATATTTGGGCATGGAACAAATCATTATAACTGAACTTCTAGTTTTGAGATCTTATGGTTAGGATATTACTAGCTATAATAAGTTTTATGAGAGAACCTTCTCCCTTGAACATCTCCACATCCTACCTTTTATTAAAGTAATCCACTGATTCCCTTCACTATAGAGGCTTTGGGTCTTTTCATTGTCTTCCGGTCAGCAGGTTGGTACAGCTGAACTCTCAGTACCTAGTGCCTGAGTGTTGAATCTGTTAGCCCTCTGCTTTATCTAATTTTGATACTATGACATTTATAGTGTTTTAAAGGAATCTTCTGTATATGGTTTTAGGAGTTCTGTGGGAATTAATATCATTTGGAGGATCATGTAACTATGGCAGATGATGTTTGTGATGAAATTGGTACCTATCTTGTGTATGTTTGAATAACTATTTAAGAGAGAATATTTTTCATAGTTTTGTTTTTATGTCTGAAGATCTGTCTTAAACATTTTATCCCATACTTAACTTGTGTCCGATATTTGAGTCTAGTTTCCCTTTCTTTTCCCAAGGTCTTGCTCTTTTTTTTTTTTTTTTGAGACAGGCTCTCGCTCTATCATCCAGGCTGAAGTACAGTGGCATGACCTCTGTTTACTGCAGTCTCCACCTCCCTAGTTCAAGCAATTCTCCCATCTTAGCCTCCCTGTAACCGGGACCACAGCCATGTACCACCACGCCCAGCTAATTTTTGTATTTTTTATAGAGATGGGGTTTTGCCATGTTGCCCAGGCTGGTCTGGAATTTCTGAGCTCAAGCGATCCACCCGCCTTGGCCTCCCAAAGTGCTGGGATTACAGGTATGAGCCACTGCACCTGGCCTATTCTTTATTTTTTAAACTCTGTCCTTTCTCCCCAATTCTCTCTAATTTGTCCTCTTTATTGGCCTTTTCTCTTGAGTTTAGAAATAGGCTTAAGTATTCTGTTCTTTAAAAAAAAAAGGTGTTTTGACGCCTATACCTCTCATAAGCCCCTTCCTGAGGAAGCATTTTAAAAAATGAATCCACATTTAATGCTATTGCCTCTTCAGCCTGTAGTCTTCTTCAGAACATAATAATCTTACATTGCTCCCATTCATTCAATGTTTTGGAAGTGCCTACCAAACGCCAGGACTGGGGGGTGTGTGTGTATCTTTGTTTCCCTCCCAGGAGGCCTCTTTTTAGTGGTAGGGTCACAAGACTGGGAGGAGTTATTTAGCCCATCTCTCCAGTGCCTGCAGTTGCTCTACATTATACCCTCTGAGTGAATCCTCAGCCTTCACTGAAATTCTACAAAGTTAGGGGATGCAGTATCTACTAGGAGCCCACTCTGCCTTTGGACTAATCTGACTGCCAGAGGGTTTTTTGGTCTATAATGAATTTTGCTTCTATTTATCCTTTGATCACAGTTCTTTTCAGCTATACAGAATATAGAGTATAATAGTATTTTTACATGATTTGAGCTGTCATATTTACCCCCAATATCTTTTTTCTAAGAATGTCTTCATAGCTTCCGTGGGTCTTCACCATCCTTCCTGCCTTGTTGCTTATACTTCTGTTTGATTGAGTCTTTAAGAATTGGTGTCTAGAACTGATTGTAATATTCCTGACTGGGTTTTCTCTCCTCTGATTTTTTGACTTCCATGCTTGTATTATGCAGCCCAAACTGCTATATTTCAGATGGCCACATGGTTCTACTTGGAGAGCTGATCACCAACGGAAATCTCAGTTTTTTTCCATAGATGATACTGCTAGGTCCTGTCTTCCTCAGCCTCTCCTTGTCTGCTTATACCCTTGTCTTTTATTCCCTTTACTGCGTGTGGGATCTTAAATTTACCTTAAGTTAACTTTCAGTTTGCTAGGTCCTGTCCATAGCAGTTTGCATTGGATTCCATTTCTGTTATTTTAGGGAAGATATGAGTTTTTCTGAAATAGTACCCTTTGAATGTAGTAACTTAACAGATCTATCTGATCTGTTAAGATAGATCTGTTAAGTTAAGATGGATCTGTTAAGATGGATCTGTTAAGTTAACAGATTTACTAAGTTAACTTTTCTTTTTATTTTTGGAGACACAGTCTTACTCTGTTGCCCAGGCTGGAGTGCGGTGGTACGATCTCGACTCACTACAACCTCTGCCTCCCAGGTTCTAGCAATTCTTGTGTTTCAGCCTCCTGAGTAGCTGGGATTCCAGACATGCACCACCACAGCCAGCTAACTTTTGTATTTTTAGTAGAGACGGGGTTTCATCATGTTGGCCAGGCTGGTGTCAAACCCTTGACCTCAAGTGATCTGCCTGCCTTGGCCTCCCAGAGTGCTAGGATTACAGGTGTGAGCCACCGCCCATGGCCAAGTAAACTTTTTCTTTTTCTTTATCTTTTAACTTTTTACTTATCTTGATCACAAATATTTCATAAGACATGTTGTCAAGTCTAGATGTGTATGTTCCCTTGAACTGCCAGCTTAGGAATCTTAACGAGAAAAGGAAACTGGGTTAATCTTGTATGATTTGTTCTTACTATTAGGGTTCGCAGGGATTACTACTTTCTAAGTGTTTAAAATCCAGTCTCAAGTATTGCCTGGGACTTGTTCTGAGTCTCTGTAGTCTGTTGGCATTTTTCCTTCTTTTTTTTGAGACCAAATCTTGTTCTATCGCCCGGGCTGGAGTATAGTGGCATGATCTCAGCTCACTGCAACCTCCACCTCCCAGGTTTGAATGATTCTCCTGCCTCAGCCTCCCGAGTAGTTGGGACTACAGGTGTGCCCCACCACACCTAGCTAAGTTTTGTATTTTTAATAGAGACAGGGTTTTGCCATATTGGCCAGGCTAGTCTTGAACTCCAGACCTCAAGTGATCCGCCTACCTCGGCCTCCTAAAGTGCTGGGATTGCAGCCATGAGCCACCACACCCGGCCTTCTCATTTTAATTTTTCTAAAGCGTCTTCTGAAGCATCTTGTTCCTTTCTGACTTCATTCTTTGCTGACCTCTTTTCCCCAAGTTTTGGAATTCTCTGAGATTGCTTTTCCTCTCTCTTTCAATCTGTGTCTTTTAAGATTCTCTATGCTTGCATTGTCCAGTAAGGTAGCTACTAGCCACAGTCAACATAGAAATGTTACTGGCTTTAAAGAATCTACTGATTTCAAGTTGAAAGCCAGAACAGGAAACGCTGACACCTGGGTAGAAGGTTAAGGTTGACTATTCCAGGAATCGAGAGAGGAGCACGAAAGTGGCCACAGTTTAACTAGTTATACTTGCTTGTTGGCTGTTGCCAGGTTATCTGTATAGGTTCCTGACCCCTGTCTCCTGCTAACAATAAGTCATTATTGCAAATAAAGTAAATATTAATAAATATATGTGTAGAGTATTTTTAATAAAAGCCTATGTGTAGTGTGCCAAAAGATAATGAGCTTTGGAAACAAAGTAAGTTCTTAAATTGGCAGTTTCTACGCCTGATTCTGTATAGTACTGCTAAACTTGCTAGGTTATTCAAATACTATATAATAGTGTTTGTAGGCATTTCCTAGTGTTTGCATATTTTCTGTAAGCTACAGTTTTGATATATACTACTGTACTTCACATTTTTTATTAAGCAATTTAAAAAGATGTTTATAATAGTGAATAAACAGTATTGGAAGTATTTGAAAAATAATTTATGATTTCAGAAATTACAGTTTTTTCCCCCCAAATTTTGAATATTGATATTGATAGAGAGTTTGAAACAATAGTACATAGTGCTTGTCCAAAGAACTATTTATTTCTTTTGATAATATGATAGGTCTGTACCTATCTAAACACAAATTGAGATAGTGTTTAGAGACTGTTATGGTAATTTGACATTGCCATCAGTACTTGTGATCAGTGGATTCAACCCACCGAACAAGGAGTTTTACAAAAGTATTGGTCCATTACAGATGGTAATTTTGTTGTATAAGTACTGGTCTAGGTGAGAGGTAGTGATTTCTTGAACCAGACTTGGAAGTATGAGAAGAGATTGGTTGGAATCAGGATATACTTTGAAGATAGAGCCAGTGGGATTTGCTACTAGATTAGATGACAGATTATTCTAGATTATCTTTCCCTCTAAACTGCTTCATTTATAAAATGGGTGTAGTTATGACAGCAACACTCATTTTTGTTGTAGCTGTGTCAGATGTTTCTTTGAGCTTGCTGGAAATCCCTTATGTTCATTGCTGCTAATATCATCTTTCTAATCCAATCATGTAATTCCCTTGACTTTCAACCATCAACTGCTCACCATTATAGATAAAAGAAATATTAAACTGCTTAGGTTGACTTTTAAGATATGAGGTGCATCTTCTTTCAGACTCTTTTCCATATCCGCTGTTGCTCCTGACAATAGCCCAACTAGACTGCCTGCTGGTCCAGTCAATCTCTTTCTGCGTAATAAACTACCCCAAACTTGATGGCATAAAACGACAACCATTTTATTGTGCTCACAGTTTAGTGAGTCAGGGATTTGGAACATGCACAGCAAGGACAGCTTGTCTCTGTTCCACAATGTCTGGGGCCTCAGCTGGGAATTCTTGAAGGTTGGGGGCTGGAATCATCCAAAGGCTCATTCACTCGCATGTCTGGCGGTTGATGCTGGCTGTTGGCTGGGAGCTCAGCTGGGGCTGTCAGCTGAAACACCTACATGTGGTCTCTCTGCATGGGCTATTTTGAGCTTCCTCAGAGCATGGCGGCTGGGTTCCAAGAGCAAGTGTCTCAAAAGACAGGAAGTGGAAGCTTCCAGTTTCTTAAGATCTGGTTCTGGAAGCTGTTACAGTGTCACTTCCACCATATTCTGTTGGTCAAGCTGTCACAGAGCCCCATTAAAGAGGAGGAGATACAGATCCCACCTCTTGATGGGAAGAGAGCCAAAGAATTTGAGGGCCATTTTAAAAAAATCAAATGGGGTGGTGGTGGGGGGGTATTTTAAAATGGCCACATCCTACTATTCACCAGTCTTCTCTGTCTTTCTGAGTCTCTGTCAGCTGCTCCCTGTCTCCACTCCTCACCCCCTCCCCAGTTCAAACTCCATCTCTTTCTCCATGCAGTCTTTGTCATGTCTCATCCTCTGGCTAAAATCAGTTTTTCTCTCTTCTGTGTTCCCATAGCATTCCTGTTTGTAATTCTTCTGTGGTAATTTTTCAGTGTTTTTCTTTCTTGGTAGATTATAAACTCTTTGAAGGTAAGAACCATGTCTTGCTTACCTTTGCATATCTCATAGCAGGTAAGTTTTTTGAATGGAACTTTCAATATCAAACTGAGTCTCACATCTGATACCCAGATGGGTTGGGACTTAACAGTGGTTAAACAGAAAATACAATGAGAAAATTTAAAACATTCCTTAAAAACATCGTTTCTGATGTTGTATTTTAAGACTTTTGAAATGAACTCTCTGTTGTGAGTAAAACTTCTAATTTTTTTCTCCTTTGGCCATAAAATTAAAAGAGATTAACTTTTTTTTTGATATTATCAACATCTTCCTGCTCAGGTCAATCTCTGATAGGCATGCCCTAGTGTTTTTTTGGTGAACTTTAGATCTCAGTCCATTACTGGATCAGTTTAGGGAGTCACACCCAAGACTAGAAATGAAAGGAAATTGAAGTTCTGAATAAAGCTTATGAATTGCAAGGGTAAGAATTGTTTCATGAAATTTTTGTTTCAGTTTTATATGCATGTGTATAATAAGTTCAAATATAAAATAAGTATTAAAAATCTTTGAAAGATACTCTCTTATGCAGCCTCATTCTAAACTGTTGATGTCCTGGTTCTTTTCTTTGGCTTTTTCTTTTTTAGCTTATTTCTTCTGGTGTCCTTTCTGAGGGCTTATATATGTACATATTGATTCTGGGGACCATACACACATGTTCCATTAATCTTTACCTATCTAGCCTCTTTTTATAGTAAACCTCAGTTTCCCAGAATAACATATGTTGCTTTTTCTCTTCTCCTTTGGAGACTTTACACCTACTCTCCTGCCCTCAAGAGGCCAGGAGGTGGAATTAGCTTATTCTTTTCTTTTTTCTTTTATGTTTTTATTGAAGTATAGAATCCATACAGTGAAGTGTACAAATCTACAGTATACAACTCAATAAATTTTTGCATCTGTATTTATCCCTATAAGTATCACTGCAGATGAAGATGTAGAAACAGTTTCATCAATCCAGAAGGGGTCAGTTTATTCTTAAATTATTTCTGGAACAAGGTGGTGGTGTGGTGGTGTGAGTAAATTAGTAGATTCTCTCTGATTTCTTCATATGGCATATGTAGGTTATAATGTTTAGTTTTGAAGATCGCAAAGGTCTGAAGCAACTGAGTTAGAAAGTGTTAAAACAGGGAGATGGGATGTTGAATGTGAGCTTTGGCAGAATTAAATGGGACGAACTTGAGTGAAACAAGGGGAAAAGCAAAGAGGAGTCATATCACGAAGAATTCAGGAGAAGCAAGGTTTATTTGAATTTCAGAAGGGAAAACATAAAACTTAGTTTGCCATTGCTGCTGTAACAAATCATGACAAATTTAGTATCTTGAAACAGCACAAATTTACTTTCTTCCAGTTTCGGAGGCTCTCGGGAGAATCCACTTCCTTTGGCTTGTGGCTCTTCCTCCATCTTCAAAGCACCTTCTTTCCTCTCTGTTTCCATCGTCACACTGCCTTCTCCTCTCTGAAGTTAAATCTCCATGTCTGTTTCTTAAAAGGACACTTGTGATTATATTTAGGGCCTACCCGGATAATCCAGGATAATCGCCTCATCTCAAAACTCTTAATTTAATCACATCTGCAAAGTCCCTTTGTCACATAAGGTAACATTCACAGGTTCTGGGGATTAGGGCATGGATACTTGGTTTTGTTTTTCAAGGATCTTTCTTCATAAAGGGAAGGTCTGCTATATATTTCCTGCTAGTTCATTCTCCTTTTTAATGCTAGATTAATTTTTCTAAAACAGCACCTTGTACATTTTACTTCTTTGCTCAAACATCTTTGATGACTTCCCATTGGCTGATACAATTATTAGGGCCTAGATTGACATTCACGTGGCTATTTAACCCCAAGTCACATTTCAGGTTTTTCTCCTCCTCTTTCATCATGGATGCAGCAGCATGCATTTTCTCACTGTTGCCCCCATGATCGACTTGTCTTTGCTTGCTCTGACTCTTCCTCCTGCCTGTGGGGCCCTTACCCTCCCTTCAAGGCCTTCTCAGCAGCATTCCCCTAACCATCTGTATTAGCTTCCTAGGGCTGCCGTAAGAAATTACCACAAACAACAGCAATGTATCTCACAAAGCTGTGGAGGCCCGAGGTCTGAAATCAGGGTGCCGGTAGAGCCATGCTCTAACTGATGGCTTTAGAGGAGACTCTTTCCTAGCTCCTTTCAGCTTCTGGTATCTCCAGGTGTTTCCTGGCTTGTGGCAGCATGACTCCAATGTGTGCCTCCATCTTCACATGACCTTCTCTCTGTGCTTCTCCATGCGTCTGTCATAAAGATGCTTGTCATTGAATTTAAGTACCACCTACAGAATCCAGGATGATCTCATCTCAAGATTCTTAAGTTTTTTACATTTGTAAAGACCCTTTTCCCAAATAAGGTCACACTCACAGGTTCCAAGGTTAGAACGCAGACAAATTGTTTGGCAGGATACTGTTCAACCCACTACACTACCTCAGTCAGCAGTCATAACTTATTTCTGTGACCTCTTGACATGACTGGCATGCCTACACAACTTATTGGGAACCCATCATCTCTATCTTACTATTTTTGGATAATTCTCACCTCTTTCACTAAACCGTAAGTCCTTGTCTTAGTCCATTTGTGCTGCTATAACTAAATCCCTTAGTCTGGGTAATTTATAAACAATAGACACTTATTGCTTACAGTTCTGAAGGCTCCAAGATCAACGTATGGGCAGGATTTGGTGTCTGGTGAGGGCTCACTCTGCTTCAAAGATGGCACTTTCTTGCTGTGTTCTCATATGGTGGAAGGGGGGCCCAGGGAGCTCTATTTTTTATAAAAGCACGAATCTCCCTAAAGACTTAATCACCCACCAAAGGCTCCCTGCCTCTTAATAGTATCTCATTGGGTATTAGGTTCCAATGTATGAATTCTTGCGGGGGCACCAACCTTCAGACCATGGCAGCCCTTGAGGTCAAAAGGGTTTCTTTTGCTCTGAAACCCTCAGTTCCTAGCAGGGTGCTTAGCTCTGTAGTGCTTCAGAAGCAGCATCTGTCAGATGATCAACTGTTTTTTTTTCTTTTTTTAATAAAATGAAAGGTGTCAAGTAAAAATCCTGGTGTGATTATCAGAATTTTATTTTGAAATATCACAGGTGATTTTTCTCATCACAAGTTTCTTTTTTGTTTGTTTGTTAATTTCTGGTACTTTACTTTTGGTGTAGAGTAACCACTTTTGATTGTCTGGAACCTTAAGTGAGTAGGGAGCAGAGCTGATGTTGGAGTAGCCAAGCTGAGAAAGGCCTCTGCAGGGAAGTGCAAACCCAGTGGAGACAGGGTGGGTTTGGAGATCGGCCAGATACAGCTTGAAAGGCTTGGGGGCCGAGCTGTCACTGTTACTTGGGAATTTGTCTTACCTGGGTGGGCTCTTGGAAGTCTTGATCCTCACTGGAATCCTTTCCAGTGGGTTCTACAAACCTGGAAGACACTCTTGTGAGCACTTGAACTTGATCTCCCACAGCACAATTGGAGGGCTATGCCGAGGGCGGCCCCCAGCCTTGCTTTCCATAAGGAGATGATGGTTTCACAATGTCTTCTGCATGACAGGGCCTCCTTTGCCTGCCCTGTAAGCACAGCTGCTCTTTGAAGCTTACCAGTGAGCATGGGTCTTAGGCTGTTTTCCCAATTATTCTCTTTTCTTTATTTGGCTTAATTTCAAGATTATCTGCGAATAGCTCCTTTTTTCTTTTTTGTCTTTGGATGCTGGCAGTCTAACCCCATTAAAGTTTAAGTAGTGCTCTCATGTTTTTTGTATTAAGCATTTGAAGGTGACTGATTTTCAGCCTTTGGTATGTTCAGGCTAATATTCAATGGTTATCTTCATTTGGAGTTTTACTCTATCCATGAATCCTAATATAACTGCTCAGGTCTGTGCAACATAACCATTACTTACAGTGCCAGTATTCTATTGCGGGGTTGGCCTAGAACGTACATGTTAATCCTTTCCCATGATATCATGGGAGAAAAGAAAGGCTGGAAAAGAATGCAGAGACTGTGACATAATGTGTAAGAATGGCCTATAGTGTCAGGCAAGTGTGGGTTTGAATCTCATTCTGTCACATCCCAGCTTTGTGACATTAGGGAAGTTACTTTTCTTCTCTGAGCTTCAGTTTTATCATCTGCGTAATGGAGATAATTGCTGTTATGTCATTATGTGTGTTGGGAGGATTGAGTGTGGTAATATGGATGCAAATCTCTGTCACAGTAGTGTCTGGTACCTTAGAAGTGTTCAAAAAACTGTGGCTGTTATTATTACTCATTTTTTAGGGAAAACCAAGGCACTAGTGATAATTATGGAATGTTTCCAAGTCACCCACAGTAAAAGTCTTTAACTTGTGGGATTTAGAAAACAGACCATTAGTGTGTTGAGTAATGCAGTATTGAATATGTCAGTTACTACAATCTGGCTCTATGGTATTTATTTGGTTAGTTTGCAGAAAGATAGACAAATGACATGAATAAAACACACTTATTGACTTTCTTACTGATCTGAAGCATTTATCATGCTGGCTGTGTAAAGCTATACTTCCTCTAAGTTCAAGGCCTCTACCTCCAAACTCAATGGGAGGATAGAATTTAGAGTATAGTTTAATTATTGGTGTTAAATTTGTATTCTTAAGAATAATTTTGTGACTGTTAAAGTCTGAGAGGTTTATTCTGTATCACATGGCTTTTATAATAGAGATGTGATTAAATACATTCTTTGTGCTGGGAAACCTGGAATCTGTACACTGCCTTGCTGGTTTTCAGATCAAAGAAAAACATCATAGTAGGTGAACCTTAGAACAGTCAGTCACCTGCCTAGAGTTAATATTTTGGATTAAAATTACATTTCTTAAATTCCTCTGTGTAGCAGATTATTTCTGAAATTTTCCGGGGATGGGGGAAGCAGGAACATAAAATGCTAGAAATTGAGTAAATCGCGTCATCTTTGAACCTTAAATATTGATGTTGTAACTGGATGTTGAAGACTTTGCCAGAGTTCATTGATTCATAAGTTGAAGAGTTCCTCATGTAGGGTCATGTGTTCATACACGGAGGAAATCTTCTAAGATTTGGAGTCTTACAGCGGGAGATACAGGGCTAGATGCATGAAAGAACTTCCATGTGGAGTCTTCTGCCTGAATGTAAACTCTGAGGGCAGGAACTTGATTGCATTTGCTGTCATACCTCCAGTGCCTAAATCAGTACCTGGCTCATTGTAGGTGCTCAGTACCTCCTGGCCAAGGGCATGAATGAATATGGGAAGGAAAGGCAGTGAACTTGCTGTGGTTCAGAACACTTTCTGTACTCTGTACTTTATGCAGTTTATTTCTGGCTTGGCCTTTGTTAAGGGTCAGGAAGTTGGTTGGAAGAGAGATCCATCCACATGTTGGAACATCAGCTGTGTGCCAGCACTGTGCCAGTCCTGGAGATGAGATGGTATAAAAACCTTTTCCAAGGTCTTCTTCAGTATTGGACTGTTGGGGCTTCTACTTTTCCTTTTGACAGTGATTGTAATAAGGGATGTTTCCCTAGAATGACTCCCACTAAAGTAGCAGAGTGATCCCTGAGTTCAGGGGATTGGATTATTTTTATTTATTTGTTTATTTATTTATTTATTTTGAGATGGAGTGCAGTGGTGCGATCTGAGCTCACTGCAAGCTCCACCTCCCAGGTTCACACCATTCTTCTGCCTCAGCCTCCCGAGTAGCTGGGACTACAGGCGCCCGCCACAGCGCCTGGCTAATTTTTTAAAAATATTTTTCGTAGAGACTGGGTTTCACCATGTTAGCCAGGATGGTCTCGATCTCCTGACCTCGTGATCCACCTGCCTCGGCCTCCCAAAGTGCTGGAATTACAGGTGTGAGCCACTGTGCCTGGCCAATTTTCTTTTTTATAAAGAAATGGGGTCTTGCCATGTTGTCCAAGCTGGAATGCAGTGGCTATTCACAGGCAAGATCATGGTACACTATAGCCTCCAACCTTGAACTCCTGGGCTCAAGCGATCCTCTTGTCTTAGCCTGCCTAATAGCTGGCTCTACAAGTGTGTGCCACTGCTCCCAGCTCTGGGTGGATCTTTAACCGTGAGTTTAAGTCAGTCCTGACAATTTTGGTTCATTTTATTGTCCCTGAGAAGCAGCTAGGTAAATGCGGTCGTTAAAATACATGTCTAAGCAGTCTTAGTGGCCTTCTTGGGCTTCCTTTTGCTCCTCCCAAGTTAGAAGTCAGGGCAAGTCCTTCCCCCTGCTTCATCCTATCCCCTTATAACTTCACATAAAATAATGACTATAAAGATTTGAAATCCCTATGATTGTGTTGAAGGAGAAGGGTTGAGAGTGAGTGGGTCTTATTTTCCTCCCTACCTTCCTTGTCAATTTTGAGCCTGTGTATTCTATAGTTTTTCTTTTTTTTCTTCTCAGTATCAAACTGAAATCTTATTTATATCTTTTTCAACTTTAATATCCCCACTTTTTGATCTTTGGAGATTAGAAGCCAAGTATGGACAAGAGGAGAGTGGCCAGGGCATTGAGTAAGCATGTATGTACATTTCGTAATTTTTGCCATACCTGGTGGGTTGTGCTGAATTTCTTGGGCAAAAGGCCTGAAGTTCTGTTACCACCAGGGGAACAGGAATTGTGGTTGCCATCAGGATCACAGCCAGGAGTCTATTTATAGTCTGCAGTGAGTGGCTGTGAGCCCACCATGGTTCTGAATATGCCTCCTGCCTTAAAGTTCCCAGTGTTCTTGAAGCGGACCCTGCCCTGGCTGGCCAGACAGTAGTTAATGATAAAGTGGACGGCTGCAGGATGTGGCGCGTGATGGCCTTGGCGGCTCCCAAACTGCAGGTGCTTGTGCTTTGGCTGACCTGAACCCAGCCAGAGAGCAGGTGCTCCCTGCCCCCATGCTGGCTTCCTGGCCTTTCTCTGAGCTGGCTGCACTGACGTGGAGCTGATGGACCACTCGCTAACCAGAGTCTACTTTCTTTATTCCACATACGCCATGTCAGGTTAAGATTTATAACAGGTCATGAATTTAGCTTCCTCCTCTCTCTGAGTTCAGGTCGAATATCTAGATTTGCCTTGCAAAAAGGGCCAAGATCAGCTGACACTTTGCACCTTTTAGCTCACATTAAGGTATACGGACTGGAAGGAAAAGGTGAAAAAATAAGTTCTCACAAGAAATAACCAAGAATGGAAAACTTTTTTCTTGCGTTCATAGCAATGTATGATATGCGTATTTATGTTGATTCTTGGATGCTCTAACGGTGGAGTGATAGTTTATGCGTTCAGTTCCTTTTGCAGGTGATGGAAAACTCCAACCCAGACGAGCCTTAGTAAGATGAACATGGAATGGCTGCCATTTTATGGAGTCCAGGGTAAAACAGGTTTTAGATCTGGGTTGACTCAGGGCTCAAGCAGTATCCCTAGAGCCCTGTGATTTCCCCTGCAGTTCCTCCTTTGTCAGTTCCATTCTCAGCAGGTTCTCCTTTCATGGTAGCAAAATGGCTCTGGCATATCCTGCATTCAAGTATAATGAGAAAATCACACCTTCTTTTCTAGTAGTTCCTGTAAAATCCCAAGAATCACTCTGGGTGGGTTCAGGTCATGTCACACCCTGCAATCCAGTGCAGTGTGATGATTTCCAACCACACCTCAGCACACAGAATACGAGGGGGTGTATCCCAGACCCAGTTCAGGAGTTGTTGCTGGGAAAGAGAGGGAGGAACTGAGGAAGCATAGAGTTTCTACAGAATGATTCCATGAAGCACATATTGGGGACTTTTGTTCTCATAAAAGAGCACTGTTCTTGGGACCTCATACAGTGTTGCTTGGTTCTCAAAAAGTACTAAGTTCTTGTGTGGTTTCTGGGTAAGTCTGGCATCCCCCAGAAGCAGGGAGTCAGTGATTTTGCTGATGCCCTTGGGATGTTCACTGCAGGGTACCAGATTACAGTAGGTTGTAATGGATGCCATGCCCAGGTAGTTGTGTGGTATGACATTAGATCAATTAGCTTTCCCTGTACACCATTACATTAAAGAGTGTCGCTGGACAGCTATTCTCAACATATGTTTTGTTTGTCTCTGAAAACACGTGTTCCATTTCTCTCTGACCATTCAGATTCATTTTGATGACTGTCTTGTCAGCTTGGGGCTGGGGAGAGGGGAGGACAGGCTTCGTTCTGGCAGTGCTTCAGGCTTGGAGCAGCATCCTGCAGCCAGCACCATAAGCTGTATAATTTGTCCATGGAGGCCTATGCATTATAGAAATGAAAATTCCTTCTCTGACAGCATTCATTGCTTAGCACGCAGCAATTTGGCTGTCAGAAACAGCTGGCCCTGCAGGGTGGGACAATAGAAAGGCGAGACCCGAGAGAGGCCAGTGCTTACTCAAGTCTCCCACTGTGAGAGGATCAGGTTACTGAGACTGTCATTAACAACAGACTGCAAGGGGCTCTGGGCACAGCTTCCAGTGAGCAGGAGCCTGTGGCTCAGACAGTTAGTGATTTTCCCCTGTTTTGCTGAATGGAACAAAAATAAATAAATTAAAAATAAACCATTAACCTTTGCTGACAGTTGTTCAGTTCTGATTGTGTCTTCTACTGGGTGATGAGCATTTCTGGGGAAGTAAATCCCTTCTAACCTAAGTATAGTTATTGGTGCATTGCAGAAAACTCAGAAGGGAGTGGGGCTGAGGGGCAGGATGGATTGCTTGACACCTGCATGTTAGAGGGCTATAATTTTTGGTTCTACTTACCTAGAAACAATGCTGAAAGGACCAGTATTGGAGACCTTATGAGACAGGTTTAAACATGAAGTAGAAATGGGGTTATGCATTCTCCCCAGATGTACATACTTGGAAGAGCCATGCAGCAAGCGGAGGAGAGGAACAGAGGAGCTGTGTGGCTTGACCCTCCTCGGAATCTGCAGTGTGGCTGGCTCTGTGTGCTTCCTGTATTGATTCCATGACTCACAGAGCATGAGCTAAGCAGAAAGCATACTTAAACTACAGAGGAGACAGCTGTCTGTTACAGGAGGACATATTTTCTGGGTTTAATGGCGCCACATTTTTCCTAATAGTTTGTACACTAGAAATGTACTTACTAGTAATGTCTGCTAAAGGGTCTTTATTATTTTTTCCTTTTTGAAAAAAAAAAGACATTCTTTAAAAAATCACCTTCTAAACATTATTCTTGACTTATTTCAGAACAGGACTTCCCATGTGGGAAAACAGTACCAACATTTTGTTTTTCTTTTTGTACAATAAGCAGCTTGTCACTGTGGGTTGTTTTTTTTTTCCCCACCTCTTGATAGCAAGGGTCTATCGGAAGTTTAAAGCAATGCAGCGGGAAGTACCTTGCCTTTTTGAAGCGAATAGCGTTTCAGAGATATTGGGCGGCTCAAGGTTAGTTCGCCTGTTGGAATTCGTTTGTTGTTCAGTGTGGCTGGAACTGTACTTTCTCCTGCTCTCCCTCTAAATCTGTTTCGCTTTTACATGATAGAGGCTGAAGTTCCCAGATGTTGTTTGGATTAAAGAGTGTGTGTGGGGAGGGGGGAAAAAAAAAGCTTTCTTGATGATAATAACAGAGTCAGACTGGCTGGTTCTGTACTGACAGGAAAATGGAGAGATAAAAACTCCATTAATGGTGTGTGCATTGCCTAAGTAGCCAATAAAACAATGCTGTCCTCACTGGAAGCCGGTCCCAGACTGGCAACGCTTCGTGCCAACTGTAGGAGACAACAGCTGCAAAGAGGGGCAGAGAATTCGAGTCAAGAGTCCACGTTCAATGACTGGCTTGGGGGGCAGTTCTTTTGTTCTCTTCCTCCTCCTCCTCCTCCTTCTCCTCCTACTTTTGCCCATTTTCCTTGATGAGCCCCTCTTAATGCTCACTGTTCCAGAAATTGAACCACATCTGATTAAAACTTAATGGTTACTCACAGAATGAAGTTGGCTGGTAGTTTCCAAGCCTGTTTGTCTGGTTTCCTTTGAGTTTGTGACAATAGAAATTGTTATTTTGTATAAAATGTATCTAAGGGTTACAGTCCTTAAAGTTTGACAGAACAGTCACTTATCACAGATGTACTGCTCTATTTTCCCTCAAATATCTTTAAATTTCCATTCTCGAAAATAAATTAAAAAATTAAAAAAAAATTTTTTTTAAAGCATCTAATTTTAGAAGATAATGGAAAATGGCAAAGGCTTGCTTTAGTCAGCTTTCGTTCTATGTGTACTTCCTGAACCCTTTCTCTGAGTGAAGCTCTCTTCTGTGATGCTGGGCCAGGTAAGGCTATATGCAGAGGAGACCCGACTTTGGGAACTTACTGTATCTTGGTTAGGTAAATCCTTTGATCTCCAAAGGGAAAGAAAGACATGCTGTTTGCATGGTTTAGAAAAGCATCCCTGTAAATTCAAAAGAGAGATGAGCTGATTACCTAGCCCTGCCTCTGTGACACGTGAGTGTAAATTTTAAATTACTTTGACTTTTATTCATAATATACATGGGGAAGGGAAAATATATTTGAGTGTTTATCTTTGTGCCACATCCTGTGCTACGAACTTTATATATATTAGGAAGTTGGTATCTGTAGCCTCATTTTACAGGTGAAAGAAACGTAAATCTTAAGGAGCTCATTTACTCAAGGCTGCAAAGTCTGTTCTTCCTGTTCATAGGTGCAGATGTAATGAAGGACATGATATGAACCAATTCATCTGGTATTTATTGCACGTAATTACAGTAGGCATCCAGAAGAGGAGATGGAGTGTTCTTTATCTAGTCCCTTCAGAATGCTGGTGTCATGGGGGAAGGGCACACACTACTTTTAAATTCTGGAAGCCTTATAAATCCTGGAAGGCTTCATAAAGGAGGAGAGACATTCATTTATCTTGCAGCACACCCCCTTGAGTGTGCTTATTGTGTCAGGCACCCTGGTAGGGACTGGGGACTCAGTGCTAAAGACGACAAAGTCCTTCTGTTGTCAGAAGGTGGTGGTGATTTCCTGGTGGGCAAAGCCGTGGGAGGGGAGAACAAGGGTGGGTATCCAAGTACGCTGGAGGAGATGAATCTTGAGAAAAGTACCTGGCGAAGAGCTCAGCTGGGAGTGACGCTTGTCCAGGTTTCCTTCCTGAAATGGAGGACTGTGCGCAGATATAAGGTGGTGGATAAAATGTATAGGAAGAAGCAATAAGGAATGCTTTTAGGTACAACCTGTGTTTCCTTTTTGGAAACCCCATGTGAATTGTGAGCTGCCTCAAGGTTCCTGACTGCGGACCTCTCACTCTCAGGCCACACCAAGTGGCCAGTGGCCACAGTATCTCAAGCCTGGTTTCTTCTCTCATCACTAAAGATGGCAAAGTAAGGTCATGGGCAAACCTTGTTCTTACAGATAAAGCCTTTATGTTAGGCATTTCCAAAAAAGTATTTGCCTCTTCTGACACAGTTTTAATTTACACAGCAAAGTAGGGAGCCTGCTCTGAGGAAATATGACTCCCCATGATGAATATTAGATATTGAATGGCCTTTAACATGTCATGCATGTATTACTGTGCCAGCTTGTCTTTTTCTAAATGTCAGGTCATCACTGTTAATTTTATATGTTTAAAAGATTTGGGTGAATTCCAGGTGTAACACTTTGGTTTTCATTTTTACATTTCATAGTAGTTGAAAGGCTCCATGGTATTCTTGATAGATGCTTGTCTGCATCCATACTGATGAAGAACAGTAGAGTATATTAAATTAAAGGTTGTTGGCTGGTTGGTTGGCGGTGACTTGCTTTCTGTTTTCTGTTCACTAGATGATGCTTGGAGGATGTAATCTTCATACTGGTTATCAATCTGAAGGTTTCCCTTTGTTCTGTCAATAAACCTTACTGGTTAACAGATCCTTGTTTTTAACCACTGGTTTTCAGCCCTGCTGTGGGGCAGAGCTACACTGCAGTCCATTGTGAGTATTGCTAAGTAATTTATTATTCATTATTGAGATAAAGAAATTTTGACATACATTGGAGCTGATTCAGCACAATACTCTTCCATGCGTTCCATTATGTCTTTCAGAGTGAGGAAAAAAATGGAACTCAAAGGCAAGTCAAGGTACTGTATGTTTTAGTTAGTAAAATACACTGTTAAGAAAAAGAAACATTGTTAAGGAAAGGAAAGAAATGAGTATCACAGAAGTCAGCATTGTGGTTATAAGAGCATCAATAATATTAATAACTTACCCTTTAATGGTGCTTATATCATGTTCTGTTCTGAGTGTTTTACATATATTAACTCATTTAATTCTTATGATAATTCTGCAAGGCAGGTATAATTTTTAATCTAAACTTTTCAGATGAAGGGAATGAGGCACATTAAGTTAGCTTCTGAGGCCTGAAAGGTAGCACGTGGCAGGACCACAGTTCTAACTGGCTCAGTTCTGGGTTTTAACCACAGTGTAGGGGAGGAAGGGGGCATAGTGGTTGAGGACACACGGGGTGCGGTGTGGTGGGGTGTGGAGTGCTGGCAGTTTCCTAGAAAGGAAACATCAGGACCTTCACTGAAGGTTTTAGTTGCATATTTAGTATATATGGATTGTTTTAGTCCATTTGGGCTGCTATGACAAAATTCCAGAGGCTGTGTAGTTTATAAAGACCTGATGTTTATTTTACGCAGTTCTGGAGGCTGGGAAGCCCAAGATCAAGGCACTGGCAGATTCAGTGTCTGGCGAGGGCTTCTTAGGTCATAGTTGGCATCTTCTTGCTCTGTCTTCACATGGTGGAAGGGATAAGGTAGCTCTCTGGGGTCTCTCTTATAAGGGCACTAAATCCACAGGGACACTCATCCCATAAGGCCCTGCTGTCATGATTTAATCACCTCCAAAAACCTCACTTCCTAATGTCATCCCATTGGTGATTAGGTTGCAACATATTAATTTGTGGATACAAACATTTAGACCATAGCATGGATTGAATATATATAGTCCTATACTATATGTTTTTATATATATGAATATATTTGTTTATTTGATATACATCTACATGAATTTATACTGTATTTGAGAAATGGCAGTATGAATGGCATGTATGTGTGATATATATAGCTCCCTATTCTTGCTGTTTGATGTATTAATACAATAAACCCCACAGTTGGGACCCACCCATCTACCTCTAGAGAAAGAGCATAATCACATATGGAAGCTTTTTTCAACCCTGGAATGCCCCTACCTCTGTGGAGGATTCACATTTATTTGCCTCTTAAAAAAAAATTACCAGGCTGGGCATGGTGGCTGATGTCTGTAATCCCAGCACTTTGGGAGGTCGAGGCAGGCAGATCACCTGAGGTCAGGAGATTGAGAACATCCTGGCTAACATGGTGAAACCCCGTCTCTACTAAAAATACAAAAAATTAGCCGGGCATGGTGGCACGCGCCTGTAATCCCAGCTACTTGGGAGGCTGAGGCAGGAGAATTGCTTGAACTCGGGAGGCGTAGGTTGCGGTGAGCCGAGATCGTGCCACTGCACTCCAGCCTGGGCGACAGGTGATTTTAAATATAATCCAAAATTATATTTAAAGGAAAATAGCTTCTAGACATGTATGTGACCTGCCCTTTGTATGTCCAAAGTATTACTGAAAAACAGTGGAAGGATACCTCATGGTTGTGTTAAACCAGTCTAAATTTGGTTAGAAGTTCTAAGAGACTCAGTTGAATTCATGTTAGTATGTGTTGTCTTAAGCCTGAGTGCACAGCAGTTCTGGCAGAACCAATAAAAATGCTGCCCATGAAACAACTGAAACAGATTTTTAAAAAAGCTGTTATCTAAGAGTTACCTCCACCAATACTTAATGCATTCAAAATTAAAACTAACAGGAGCTAACCTTTTCCTTCCTGACAGTTTTAGAAAATAAGCCATTCTAAAACTTACAGAAGATTATCATTTCCCTCTTGGATTTAGAAAGTAAAAAAGCAAAATCAGGTAGACAGATGTTTTTGAAATGGACTAGGGTTCAGTGACCCGAAACTCAGTTGAATTTTTCTCGTAATTGTTGACAGTGTGAATGGTAAACAGACAATTGCTAACGTTTTATTTCCTTTTTATATGTGTGTTGTACTTTCATGTCCTGTCATATTGAAGCAATCCTGAAAGTATTAACTGTTTCTTACCTTGTCTCTCTCAGTGATACTCAACTCTCAGCTGCTCATTTGAGCCACCTGGAGAGTCAGGCACTTTTAATGTACAGCCAAGGGTGAGAACAACTGGGCTTATTTAGTCCTTTAACCATGGGGTTTTGGGTAATGCTTGTCTGCCCTTCCTCTTCAGTGCACAAAGCTCAAGTATATGCTGAACATCAGGGATGCAAAGATACAGGAAGCCAACCTGTGCAGTATGGAGACTAATTTGTTAACTTACTGATCTCTGGAGGAACTTTTACTTAGAGAATTCAGCTGGCTGTAGTATCACCTCTACCAGAGGAAGGATAGGGCTGACAATTTACTAATCTCTAGCTCTTCTTGAATTGCTTTTGAAGGGTAGAAATGTGTGACAAAAGGTTTATACATGTGTGTGTCTGTACTTAGATATAAAAATAGATGTTTTTAAGTCTTTTTGAACAATGAAAGTTCCTTTCATTGTTGCTCGGATAAATAGAGCACATTTTAAATGAGAATGGTGTTAAAATGGCTATGAAGAATTAATTTCACATTAGAAATTCTGGCCCAAATTCTGGGAATTTGGGTTATTGATGATAAATATAGATCATTTGTATTAATTGTCAGTTAAGTTGCTTCTTAAGAGTTGCAATATCACAAATGATCAAAAAGCTGATGTTTCAACTTGTGCTTATGTAAATTAATCACAGGTGTGGAATCTTGAGGCTTGTGATGAAAAGACTCCTAACACAGTCATATTCAGGCATGTTTTATGTTATAGAATTAATCTATAAAAAATGAATCCTGATGCAAAACTATGTGTTCTAATTAATAGTAACCCAAATCAAGAGGCTAAAATTCCATTAGTGAACTGAATGCTGAGTGACACTTGAGGAGAGTAAAGTATAGAAAATGTCTCTGTTTTGTGGTTACTCATATAAAAGGTCTTGCGTTAAAGAGTCCCGAGATTTATGTATCATAGACAAGGTCGTCTTGATAATAGCACATAATTCTGGGAACAGACCCGTCCCCATCTTCCCACCCCACATCACCCCTACTCCAAAGTATCACTGGAATCCCAAAGAGGATTTGGCTTCAGGTAGGCTGGCTTCAGTCCTAACTCTTGACTTGCCATCATCCTTTCTCATTTTTGTCTTTCCTGTTATTTTCTTCTGATACCTCATGTGTCCTTTGGTAGAGGCCATTTCATTTTAATTATCTGCAATTTGCTAATTTAGTCTGAAGTCGGCAGTGATTTGCAGTTTCTCAGTAGTAGTTCTCATCTGACTGGGGGGTGGTGTCTGCCTGTTTTATGGATGGGACACAGGCAGAGAGTAATGTGCTTAAGATACCAGTGCCTGGGAAGTTACATGCCTAGGTTCATTCCTCAAGCTGTGTGATTCCAGAGCTTTTGCTGTTTTCACAAAAATTAACTGGGAGATAAGCTACGTCCAGGTGGTGAAGAGGCACAGCCCAGAATGTACTCGAGGTCTAAGTTGTACGGAAAAAAGGCTGTAAGACCTTTTAAACTGATTTTTAAAGTAACAGTTTTATTGAGTTAGTTCATATACCAAAAATATTCACCCTTTTATAATGTACGATTCAGTGGTTTTTAGTGCAGCCACAGAACTGTTCAACTGACACCACTATCTAATGTTAGAACATTTTCACCACCCTGACAGAGAAACTATTAGCAGGTAAGACTAATTTTAAAGCTAATATTATTGGAGTAGAAGCCAAGGATTGGGCTCTCCTGATCATCCTGTGAACTGAGTGAGGGTAGAAACCCAGTTCCTGGTCCAGCCCTGCAGTGGGCACACAGTAGACACCAGTGTTGACTCTCACAGAATCCTCCAGAACAGTGAATTCTCAACTTTTGAAATTTTAACCCAGTCCAATTTTGGTAAACTAAAAAATCTCCCTTTGCCCACTTGTTTTATGAAAACAACAGGATTTAAAATTTTTTTCTAAGCACCTATTTATGTTTTCTGATTTTTCTAGGGTAGATCTGCCACCCTCATTATTTTGCTTGGAGAGTCATTGGCATCTCAAGACTTCTGGGTTATTTTCATTGCAGGTTTGGTTGAACACATGACATGATTCAGTGCAGTCATGAGTTCACATGACTCACGCATTAAGCGATTTCATGGGTTAAAGTGATCCCAGCCAGCAAATGCTAATAACAGCCATTTATTATTCCTTGGATCTTCCTACTCTTTTCTTTAACATTTGTCTTTGGCCATTGCCTCCTTTCTGTTACCTTTTTCATGCTTATTAAAGTAAATTGAATAACATTATATAGCAATGTGTGTTATTTGTCTTTTCTTCCCAGTGTGATATAAACAGGCTGGGGCTGAGAAAATGGGTAGTGGGGTGGGGAAAAACCTTTAAGAAGGTAAAGGCCAGGTGTGGTGTCTCATTCTTGTAATCCTAGTGCTTTGGGAGGCCAAGGTGGGAGAATTGTTTGAGACCAGGAATTCAAGGTTACAGTGAGTTATGTTTCTGCCACTCTACTCCAACTTGAGCAACAGAGTAAGACCCTGTTTCTAAGACAAAAAATGTAGCAAATGTAATATTGTCATGGTGAGAGGAAGAGCACTTCTTTTTCCTACTTTAGCTCCCTCAGTCACCTTGACTGACAACATCTGGAAGCAGGCCAGCCAGTGAGAGCTTAGCCAAGGGAATTGTATGGGGGCATGAGTCCAAGTGACCATCTTGGGAATAATTCTCTGGGAAAAAATTACAATTTTTTTTTTTTTTTTTTGGTGAAACAAAGCATCGCCCTTCTTACATTTTATTGGTAACAATTTAGTTTCCAGTAATATTACATGGTAATATTACATGGTATTTAAGTATTGTTCTCAAGTTTTGTTTTCTCTCTGTGTGTGTATATAAAATTTAGAAAAAAGATTATGTCCTAAAATGTTAGAGTAGGGAATACTTTGTTTTCAAATGTAAGTCAGGAGGAAGCTGTGGTTGAATATATACATTTAGTTTACATGTTGTCTTTTTGTATGAAATCAGAAACATTGGTAGTTCTCTGTCTCTATAACTGAGGGTTTGGGGAAGTTTGTTTTGTTTTTTACTTTGAGTTAAAAGCCATGACAACACTGAAAATGGGTTCTAGTAGGTCTATCTCCTTTTTTGCCATTAGCATAATTATTTCTCTGTCATTTTTTAAATTGTTCATGTTTCTCTTGGATGGTACCTCTTATGCTTTGAATCCATTATCAGGGTACACCATTTATTATCAACATTTATTAAGGGCATTTTATTTTATTTTGAGACGGAGTTTGCTCTTGTCATCTAGGCTGGAGTGCAATGGCATGATCTCGGCTCACTGCGACTTCTGCCTCCTGGGTTCAAGCAATTCTCCTGCCTTAGCCTCCCAAGTAGCTGGGATTACAGGAGCCTGCTACCACACCTGGCTAATTTTTGTATTTTTAGTACACATGGGGTTTCACCATGTTGGCCAGGCTTGTCTCAAACTCCTGACTTCAGGTGATCCACCTGCCTTGGCCTCCCAGAGTGTTGGGATTACAGGCGTAAGCCACTGCACCCAGCCTCTTGGCCTATTATTTATATGACTATCCTTGATGTTTCAGAGGTGAAAAATACTGCTTACCTTTGAGGAGTCCATGGACTCACCAGGGAAACAGTAAAATTTAAAAATTGAAATGCACTTTTAAGGGTCACAATAGTTAAGTTTGGGAACAACAGATGAGGGGGCATGTATTAATATTTCAGACAGGATGTAGACATGGGGGCTTTGGGAGGTGATGCTGGGGCTGATCCTGAAGCATAGGAGTTTGCCAGATGGAAAAAGACATTTCAGGCAGACAACTGCAAAGGCAGAAGGTGAACAAGGCCATGGTGTCCCCAGGGAGCTGTAAGATACAATTAGGATGAGGGTACTTATGAGATGATAATTCGATGATGTTGGAGATGTCTGGGGACAGATCGTGACAATCAGGAAATCTACACGAGCTAGGAGAGCCATTGATGGCTTTAAGCAGAGGAGAGTCACTAGTGTGCTTTACTCAATGAACGATTTACTACGCTGATGGCAGAGATGTAGAAGAGACCATGAAGGGGTCAGCTGGAGCACTGTTGGTGGGAGAGGTCCTGGGCTGGGATGTAGGTAGCGGTGGGGTTTGTAAGGCGAATTTGGTTTCTGGCTTTGTCTACAAGATTCTTCAGTGGTTCCATTGCAGAAGATAGGGCATAAAGAAAGATTAGTAGATTTGGGATGGTGGGTGACATGGACAGGATGCCCTTTAGTCTTGGGAACCTGGATGTATTCTTTTGCGCCCTTGAGAGACTGTTCTTAATAGACCCACTGTTACTCTACTTCTGTTTGTACATTTTCTTACTCAGTTGCCCTTCAGTTGGTGAGCAAATGATTGGTGAGCAAATTAAATTAAGGGCAAACCTCAGTCAGACACAGTGGCTCACGCCTGTAATCCCAGCACTTTGGGAGGCCGAGGCGGGTGGATCACTTGAGGTCAGGAGTTCGAGACCAGCCTGGCCAACATGGTGAAACCCCGTCTCTACTAAAAATACAAAAATTATCTGGGCATGGTGGCGGGTACCTGTAATCCCAGCTACTCAGGAGGCTGAGGCACAAAAATCGCTTGAGCCTGGGAGGCAGAGGTTGGAGTGAGCCAAGATTGTGCCACTGCTCTCCAGCCTGGGTGAAAGAGTGAGACTCTGTCTCAAAAAAAAAAAAAAAAAAAAAAAAAAAAAGAATGAAACTCCTAAATAAAAAGTGTTATGTTATTTTTACATTTTTTCTTTAATTAGTGGGCTGGGTGCCATCTCAGTACAGAGGTACATTGGACAGCTGTCTTTTTTTTTTTTTTTTTTTTTTGAGACAGGGTTTTGCTATCACTCTGTTGTCCAGGCTGGAGTGCAGTGACATGATCTCAGCAGCTTCTGCCTCCCAGGCTCAAGCAAGCCTCCTGCCTCAGCTTACCAAGTAGCTGGGACTACAGGGACCCACCACTATGTCTACCTAATTTTTTTTTTTTTTTGAGACAGAGTCTTTCTCTGTTGCCCAGGCTGGAGTGCAGTGGCGTGATCTCGGCTCACTGTAAGCTCCACCTCCCAAGTTCAATTGATTCTCCTGCGTCAGTCTCCTGAGTAGCTGGGATTACAGGCATCTGCCATCATGCCCGGCTAATTTCTTTTGTATTTTTGTAGAAACGGGGTTTCACTGTGTTGACTAGGCTGGTCTCGAACTCCTGACCTGAGGTGATCCGCCTGCGTGGGCCTCCCAAAATGCTGAGAATACAGGCATGAGCCACTACGCCCGGCCTTTAGTATTTTTTTTGTGGAAATGAGGTTTTGCCATGTTGCCCAGCAAATTCCTGGTCTCAAGCAATCCGCCTACCTCGGCCTCTCAAAGTGCTGGGATTACAGACGTGAGCCACTATGCCTGGCCCCCAAAAAATCTTTAATTAAAGAATACCCCTTGCCGTTAGCATAATTCTTGAGGAATCCTGGTAACAATCATGAAAGAAATATCTAAGCAGAATCTTTGAGCTAGAAGGAGACTTAATGACTTGGGCCACTGCTCGCTCTCTCTCTCTCTTTTTTTTTTTTTTTTTTAAGACGGAGCCTTGCTCTGTTGCCCAGGCTGGAGTGCAGTGGCGCGGTGTCGGCTCACTGCAAGCTCCGCCTCCCGGGTTCAGGCCATTCTGCCTCAGCCTCGCGAGTAGCTGGGACTACAGGCGCCCGCCACTACGCCCGGCTCATTTATTTATTTATTTTTTGTGTTTTTAGTAGAGACAGGGTTTCACCGTGTTAGCCATGATGGTCTCAATCTCCTGACCTCGTGATCCGCCTGCCTCGGCCTCCCAAAGTGCTGGGATTACAGGCGTGAGCCACTGTTCCCGGCCTGCTCTCTCTTTATAGTTAGTATAAAAGGATAACAGAGAAGGGTGAGAAGGGTTAGTGACTTCTGAGTGTCATACAGCAGTGGTGCAGGGTCATGTCTAGCTCACCAGTTCAGTGTTATCTCCATCGACCTGGATGACTCCCTGCTCAATCCCATAGAGACAATAGAGCTGAGTTGAGAGACCCTAGTGCTCAAGACCACCAAGTCAGCGGCAGACCCAGAGTTGCCTAAATTCTTGACTTTAATCTTATTTTAAATTAACTCACTGTTCATAGGCCAACAAGTATTTGTTGACTAGTTAGTATGGAAGGGATACTACCCCAATTATTACACAATCAAAGATAAATAAGAGGCTATTTTTCTCTTCAAGAAGTGTGCAGGTTAATTTTTCAGATTAACTCATTACAGGACTGGCAAATACTTATACAATTCATGGCTTGTCTGACATAATTATGGGTATGTAGTATATACACACACAAAACCAATGAGAAATGAGGCCACATAAAACATTGGTCATTTTTCGTTTCTTTTTTCCCTAACTTTATTGGATTTTGTTTTGTTTTGCTTTGCTTTTTTGCTTGTTACCTTGTTCTCTCTGCACAGTGGGCAAGCAGTTTTTAGACTAGCTTTAGAAATGCCTATATGCTGGTGGGCAAACAATAAATGGAACCAAACAATAAAAAATAATATTGATTGTCTTTTGTTCAGTTTATTCTTGTTCAATCGTAATTAGGAAGCGTGATCTGGTGAAAATTTTTCTTAGGTTGGTAATGACATAAATACTTGCAGGAAGGTATTTGGTACTTTCTGCTACTGCTTTGAATTTAAGCCTAGAGTAGAAATTTAGCCACTTAGTGATAGAGAAGTTTCTTTTTCTTTGCCAAGCTTATGAGCTTGAAATTATTCCTTCCTTCCTTTCCTGCCTGCCTCGCCTCGCCTGCCTTTCCCTTCCCTTCCCTTCCTTCTCTCTCCTCTCCTTTCCTTTCCTTTCCTTTCCTTTCCTTTCCTTTCCTTTCCTTTCCTTTCCTTTCCTTTCCTTTCCGTTCCCTTCCGTTCCTTTCCGTTCCCTTCCGTTCCCTTCCCTTCCCTTCCGCTTCCCCTTCCCCTTCCCCTTCCCCTTTCCCTCCCCTCCCCTCCCCTCCCCTCCTCTCCCGTCTCCTTTCCTTTCCTTTCCTTTGTTCTTCTTCTTTTTTTTTTGACAAAATCCTACTCTGTCGCCCAGGCCGGAATGCAGTGGTGTGACCATAGCCCACTGCAGCCTCCACCTCCCAGGCTCAAACAATCCTTCCCCCCCTCACCTTCACAAATAGCTGGGACTACAGGTATGTGCCATCCATGCTTGGCTAAATTTTTGGAGATGAAGTCTCACAGTATTGCCCAGGCTTGTCTCGAACTCTTGGGCCTAAGCAATCCTCCTGCCTTGGCCTCCCAAAGTGTGGGGATTACAGGCATGAGCCACTGTGCCCAGCCTGTTTTTTCTACAATTTTAAACTTCATTCACGCCACAAATATTTAAATAGTCTGGCATGATGCTAGACCAGGCATTGGAGATATAGCAGCACATTGAATACACAGAGTTCCTACTTTCAAGAGGCTCCTCGTTGAAGTTTTGCTAAATACCTGTCTAGTGAAGGTAAATAGTACAGCCTAAGTGAAACAAAATGCCAGACACTCCATTAGAAAACCAGAAAATCTGGTCCTGGCCTGGTGGGTGGCAGTCTTGCGAACTCTTATAAAAGTGCCTGAGATCATGAGCTGATGAAAGCCTGTATAGTCTTATGTGTGAGTGTAATCACCAAGGATTACCACATTCCTGCCAGACAACAGTTACAACACGGATGTCTCATGGTAATGAGGAGAGCTGGAGCGCTGCTGCAATGGGGTGTACACACATGAAAGCTGAAGCCAAACAGACAGAAAGGCGATCTGATTACCAGAGAAGTCTGATTCTGTTTAGGGAGTCGTGTGTTGGGGGAATGGAAGAAGTGACCGGTTCCTCCTTTCTTCCCTTCCACTTGTTCTCAATCCCTCTTCACTCAAGGTGCTCTGATTCTTCTCTGAGAACCATTTGGAGATGTATATATGGCTGTAATAAAGCTACTTGGGTTAGCCCAGGACAGCAGACTGGTTTCATGGAAGACATTTTTTCTATGGATGGAGTAGTGGAGAGGAAGAGTGATGGTTTCAGGATGAAATTGTTTACATCACATCACCAGGCATTAGTTAGATTCTCATAAGGAGAGTACAACCCGGATCCCCCACATGCACACTTCACAATAGGGTTCGCTCCAGTGAGAATCTAATGCCACGGCTGATCTGATCTAACAGGAGGCAGAGCTCAGGCCTAATGCTCGTTTGCCAGCAACTTACCTTTTGCTGTGCGGCCAGGTTCCTAACAGCCCATGGACCAGTACCCGTCCACAGCCTGGGGGTTGGGAACCGCTGGCCTGGGGGTTGTCATGAAACTCATTTCTCACTCAGGAATTGATATGACTCCATAGAACCACCACAGACCTGTTAACTGGGTGAAGGCTGATGGGACTTGAAAAAAATGAAGGACAATTAGAAAAATAGGGAGAAAGTGTGATGGATCCATTGGATGTCTATATTGAGCTACTAGCTGCTCTGAAAGGCTTATAGAAAGGCCTTCTGTGTAATTGGTAATATCAGTTAACCAGAAAGGCTGTGTTTATTTCCTTCCTAAACTGGTTAATCAAAAATTTCAGTGGGCCTTGCATAGGGAAAGAAATCAGGATAGAAAAGGGAGAGAGCAGGAATAAAGAAGAGAGAGAGAAAGGAGTGGCTGGGTGTGGTAATCTCTCACTCCTATAATCTCAGCACTTTGAGAGACTGAGATGGGCAGATCACTTGAGGTCAGGAGTTCGAGACCAGCCTGGCCAACATGGCAAAATCCCATCTCCACCAAAAATTAGCCAGGCGTGGTGGCATATGCCTGTAATCCCAGATACTCAGGAGGTTGAGACAGGAGAGTCACTTGAACCTGGGAGGTAGAGGTTGCAGTGAGTGGAGATTGTGCCACTGAACTCCAGCCTGGGTGAGAGAATAAGACTCCATCTCAAAAAAAAAAAAAAAAAAAAAGAGAAAGGAGTGAGTGATATGGGTTACTTATGAGTGAGGAGTGCATGTGTGTCTGTCTTTTGTGAAATCTGATCTTCTCTGAAGTCACACCTCATATCTGGTGAGAAGCTGACTTAAGGGGGTATTCTATTTTAGTCTGTAGCCTTCCTGTTTGGTGTCTGGATTTTTTCTAAGTCATCACCAGTGGAAGAATGAGTATTGGGCTGTTAGTCTTTCATGGTCTCTCTTTTCAGGCTTCCTGTGGAGCCTTTTGTAATATTTATTTCAAAGTTGCTTCTTATTGTTATTATTATTTTTGACAGGTCTTGCTCTGTTGCCCAGGCTGGAGTGCAGTGGCGTGAACATGGCTCACTGTAGCCTCGACCTCCTGGGCTGAAGCAGTCCTCCCATCTCATCCTCCTGAGTAGCTGGGACTACAGGTGTGCACTACCATACCTGGCTAATTTTTAAATTTTTTGTAGAGATGGGGTCTCACCATGTTGCCCAGGCTGGTCTCCAACTCCTGGGCTTAAGCAGTCCTCTTATCTTGGCCTTCCAGCGTGCTGGGATTATAGGCATAAGTCACCATGCCTGGCCCTAAATTGCTATTTTGATAAGTCAAAATGGTCAAATCTCAGCAATTGCATAGGATTCAACCTAATAATTCAACCCTGGTAATCATCACTTCTCTTCTTATAGCTGCTCCTTAAATATTGAGTTCACAACATTAGCTACCATTTATTAGCATACACTGAGTGCCATGTACTTCATACATGGCGACTCTGCAAGGAAGTCATGACGCCTGTTTTGCCAGAAAAGATTACATGGGCCAGGGCCGGGATCCAACTCAGAACCCTTTGGTTCAAGCATGGAACTTCTTTATGCTACTATAGCCCACTGACTGCCTTTGTTGCCTCAAGTTTTCTCCTTGATTCCTTTACTTTATATTTCTGGCAGGAGTAGATGAATCTTTGGCTGGACAGATGAAAGGGATTTTGATGGATCATCAAACCACTTCACTTGAGGGTTTCGGGGTTACAGAGTGTAGGCAGATTATCTTTAGAAGTGTAGTCTGGTACTTAATTACACTCTGTAATTAAGTAATCCACAGTGGGCCCCTTTTGTCTTAGCCAAATTGTACGTTAAATTCTGGAGGAGAAAGGTAGTCTAATATTTCAGCCAAAGCATTAGGAAAACCCATCTTCACTGTATTTCCACTTTGACCCGGTCTTCTTTCTAGGCTGTAAGGCAGACCTGAATCTTTTCCTTAAAACATCTTGGAGATTTTGTTTTTCCTCATGCTCTGCCCTCCCTCCCCAGCTTTTTCTCTTCATTCTCTAGAAGTCTAACATATGATTCCTACTCTGTCTCTCGATATACACCTGGAGAGAACAGTGTTTCTGTCACAGAATTCCTTCTCAGGATTTCTTGGGAAATATATGTTTTTCCAAATCCCTAGAAACATCACTTATGAGGTAAATGGGAAAAAGTGTTATAATTCTCCTGTGAGAATTGTATGAGTCAACACAATGACAGTAGAAAGAATTCACTGATGTCAAGTTGAAAGCAAGAACAGGAAAAGCTGACTTGCGGAGTTGAAGGATAAGATCCACCTTTTTTGGAGCCAGCGCAGGATAGGAGCATGTGGGAGAGAATGGGTCATGATTTCTTCTCGCTGTTGCCATGTTAAAAATGTGTCTTTGTGACCCAATCTGCTACTACCATTGATCTGTCATGTTTGCAAATAAAATAAGTTTATATGCACAGCATACTGTATACATATCCTACGCTTGGTATTACAAGAAATAAATTTTAGAATTAAACTGAGTCTTTAAATTGGCAACTTCAACATACGAGTCTGTGTTGTACTGTTAATTTGCTTGTAGATCTGAATGTAGGTTATTGCAGTGGTCAACAAAGTCTCTTTCTAAAGGGCCAGATAGTAAATATTTTAGGTTTTGCAAGCCATACGGACTCTGTTACAACTATCAGTTCTACCATTTCAGTGTGAAAGCAGCCATAGACTATACTTAAAATGAACAAGTGTGCCTGTTCCAATAAAACTTTTATTTACAAATCCAGACTGTGGGCTGAAGTTTGCTTGCTACTGGCATAACATCCAATAATGTTCACTGGCATTTTCCAGGATCTTAGTATTTGCTATAGGCTACAATTCTTTGTAAATACTACTAACTATGATAGTTCCCATTTAGCAATGTTTTTGGATATCCATAATCATGAGTAAAGAATGGAAGTATTTTAAGAACAATATATTCTGGAGAAATTCCTGGAAATTCGCATTTCTCATGGTCATTCACATTTTCTTATGCATAATTTGGGAATAATATAACCTCTCAATTTCATTGTTAGGATTAAGTCAGACAATGCAAGTAATGTGGTTAGCACAGTTATAGAACTAACAACTCACTAAATGATAGCTACTATAATTAGTAACTAGATGGGAAGTATTTACCCTATTTCATGGAAAAGGAAACTGAAACTCAGAGGTTAAATGATTTGCAGAGGTCACATTTAATAGGTTGGAAAACTGAGTTTGGCTGCTTCCTAAGTCTATGTTCTTGCTACCATATCCTGCTTTCTGAAGTAGTTCTGGTTAATGGCAATTCCACAGCAAGATACACCATGGTTTATTTGGTTTATGGACTGGGTGAACAGACAGGGAGAGTATGGAATGGTTCTTGAAAGGGTAAGGATTTGCAATGTTTAGAAGCCACAGTTTCTAGAAGCCAAGGATATGGTTGTAACTAAAGAGCTGAGAAAACTTGTCTTGATTTTTTTTTTTTTTTTTTTCCTGTTGCTTAGCTGCTGTGTGGACTGCCAAGAGCTTGTTTGATTTTAAGTGCTTTTTGTGCTTGCCTGTTACTCAGGTCCCATCATATTGCAACAACTTTTAAGAAACTATGCGTGTTCTTTTAAACTGGATTAAAGAAAACTGTACTGTAATGTTAAATGCCCAAAATTAGAGTTAGAAAATTGGATTGGATTTTCCTTCTCCTTCTTCATTGTCATCCTCCAACCCCCTGCTCAGGAATGTGCCTTTGACCCTTTAGGGTCAGACTTTTACACAGCTTGATTAGCTGCCAAGAATTGAAACTCCATTGCCAAATAAGTTGGCTAAATTTTTGGGAAAAACTCAGCTCAATGAATGGTTTTTGAAAATTTGCTAGAGTTTATTATATAGATATTTATTTCATGGCACTGATTTTTGTTTGTTTGCTTGTTTTTTTGAGACAGATTCTCCCTCTGTTCCCCAGGCTGGAGTGCAGTGGCACTGATCTTGGCTCAGTGCAACCTCCACCTTCCAGGTCCGAGTCACTGGGATTACAGGTGCCTGCCACCATGCCCGGCTAATTTTGTATTTTTGGTAGAGACAGGGTTTCACCATGTCGGCCAGGCTGGTCTTGAACTCCTGACCTCAGGTGGTCCACCCACCTCAGCTTCCCAAAGTGCTGGGATTACAGGCATGAGCCACTGCACCTGAATGATAGCACTGATTTTAATTAGTGAGTATATCTTTTTGGGGAGTTGGTTTTTGTATTTTCAGTCCCTCTTGGGGTTTTGAACACAACAGTTTTTAGCTACCTTTCAGGTGTGCCGAGCTTGCCTGTTGATATGAAAGGTATTTGTGGGGAGATGGGTGCCAAGTAGAACATTTGAAGAGTTAAGTATCCAGTTCAACACGTTATTTGCCATTTTACCAACCTGGTCTTTCTTATAGTACACCACAGTTTTGATTTCAGTCCATGGTTTGTTTGAGAGCCCAGTGAATTTTAAAACAAATGTTAAATTATATTTAACTTGGAGATTTAGTTAAACTCTTGAGCACCAAGTATATGCTAAGTATCGTGAAAGAGGGCTAAACACTGAAGAATAATATGTGATCTTTATCTAGTTTTGAATTGGTTTCGAGAAACCCAGTGCATGGCAGGGAATTAATGCCAGGTTGTTTGTCATATAGAATATAAATACCAGGGGAATTAGAAAGATCTGGGAAATATAAGAATCTTTAGAGAAGACTGGACAGAGGCAGGGGAACCCAAACACTGTCTTGAAGGATGAGAAGGAATTCCATGCAGTGAAGATGACGGGGCTGGGATGCTGGATGGCAAATTAGAAGCACCTTTATAATAAGGGGGAAAAAAAAAAAGAGAGAGAGTCTCTGATTTTTAAAAAGAGAATCAGAAAAATACGTACCGGTGTTTATTTTCTGGTTTATCTAAACCTCTTCCCACCAATACAGTAACTCTCACTTAAAAGACATGGTTGACCCTAGGCAGGACAGCTGAACACTGGCCTCCTCTTAAAATGCAGTTAGTCTTTGGCAGAGGGGAAGGCAGCTTTAGTGTGACTCTGCCAAATTTCCCTGGCCCCAGCATCTTGGAAAATACCAGTATTTCAACAGTTTGTTCTGAAACTCAAGGGTTTGTGGGTGCTGCTCAGCTGATGAGTTTGTTTTTAAGGATGCCCACTTTAGAAATGCATTTTTGCTCTTTAACTTTGCTAAGTGATTGCTGAAAAAGACAAATTTCTGGTTGACCTCTCTATGGAAGATAGTTTTACATGTCTTTTTCTTACTGCGCCTATTATATGTCTAGATTTTATTTTCAAATAGATTGTGAGCCTCAATTTAATTTGAAGTGAGGAACGGTTTGATAGTATCTGTAAAACAGTTCCCCTGAATTCCAAGGTGGATGGGAAGATTTTTCCCCATAATTACTGCAGAGTGCTGCATTTGGGGCTTGTTTTCTGCTTAGATTTATTTACGTGAAGGTTTTCTTAGCAAAATGTTACTTGAGGTTAAAAAAAAGGTGCTGTTTTCTGAAGGCAGTAAGTTTTCCAGTGTTTTGTATTAACAATTTGAATGGGAAAGTTTGGTTCTAATAAAAATTTCCTCTTCCTTTGGTTCTAATAAAAATTTCCTCTTCCTTTGGCAAATGTTGATGTTTTTCAAGTCTTCCTAAAGGAAAAGGGGGCCTGGGTGGGTTTTTGTTTTTTATTAGATATCTAGAGCTCCGCTCCTCTTCCCTTCCGCTTTGTGCTCCTTCCCCACCATTGTTTTATGAGCCTTTGAACCAGATTTGTCTATGCCAGAGATTGTTGCTTGAAAATAGACCAAAATCAGATATATTTGAATGGATATACAAGAAATTGGTTACTCTGGTACACTGGATACCTCTAGGAGAGGCCAGGGATGTTGGAACGGGAGGAAGACTTTTCATTCTATAGTTTGTACTGCTCAGACTATTTTTTTTTTCTATTTTTGAGACAGAGTTTTGCTCTTGTTGCCCAGGCTGGAGTGCAATGGCATGATCTCGGCTTACCGCAACCTACGCCTCCTAGGTTCAAGTGATTCCCCTGCCTCAGCCTCCCCACCAGCTGGGATTACAGGCATGTGCCACCACACTCGGCTAATTTT